>NC_034592.1:98250952-98253230 GCF_900095145.1 Mus pahari
AATCCATGAGCATGGGAGATCTTTCCATCTTCTGAGATCTTCTTCAATTTCTTTCTTTGAGGATTTAAAGTTCTTGTCATACAGATCTTTCACTTCCTTAGTTAGAGTCACACCTAGGTATTTTATATTATTTATGACTACTGTGAAGGGTGTTGTTTCCCTAATTTCTTTCAGAACCTCTTTCTATATATACACTTTGTTTATAGTCACAACCTCCAAACTATGCTTGACACACTCGTTCTCACATAGACCTCAGCCTAGTCATTCTCAGACGACTTTCCGTTGTTTTGGTTTCTTTGCTCATAATGTTCTCCAGTGGACATCACTTCTCCTCCTTCTCCTCCTCCTCCTCCTCCTCCTCCTCCTCCTCCTCCTCCCCTCCTCCTTCCTCTCCTCCTCCTCTTCCTCCTCCTCTTGTCTAAATCTTTCTTTACCTCTTCAACTTACTCCTTTCATTTTAGAACAGATCATAAAATGTTTTCTATGCCAGTCCTAGCTAATTGTTCCTAACTTTTAAACATCTTTTATCTATACAATTTGCTTGTAGAGTAAGAAAGCTATGATATGTTTGTTTTTATTGTATTATTGTATTTTTGACATTTTATTTATATGTATCCTGGATATTTGTATAAAATAGTCTACTGGCATCATTTATTATTTGTTATATTCTACAAAAATTGTTGAGTTCCACTTATGTGTCATATATTATGGAATAAGTTAGTTTTTACATGGAAATTAATATTTAAATAGGTTGCAAAATATAAAGTGAGATGATATCTAGGAATCATTCATATGTTTCCAAGAAGATCATATCAGAGAATGTTAATAGTCCGAGAAACTCTACATGATTCTTGGTATTTTTCAGGCCTCATGCATCTGAGTGGGGTAATGTGATGTGTGACTAATTCACACTAACAGAATATGAGAAAGAATCATCCTTCATCTGCTTGGAAGCAAGAGAGGGATTATAGCTCTGTGAATTGAATGAAGGAGTGTGAGATGGAGCTGTTAAGTCACACAAAACCGGTGTGTGTTATAGTATGCACTTTAGGGGATTAACATCAAAGACCATGAAACCTGTATCATATTGTGACATGAATGGCCATTCTTCACTGTGTTAATGTCACCACGATTTCTTGCTTTGCGGACTCCTGAAACATTCTTCTGTTTTGATTACTGCAGCACACCTATTTTACTTGTTTATGTTGATGAGAAGATAGATCATTAGAGCACTTTGAACCACATTAACCCAGACTTAATTGTTAAATCTGTAAGAGTAAAGATTTTGAATTCATGTGTATTTATCTCAGTGTCCAGAGCAGTGTACTGATTTATCATGGGCTCTTCGTAAATATTTACTGAGTGGATAAATAAGGGAAATAGAGATGGTTATAAGAAGAACCAGTTAGGTTAGAACCAGTAGAAATAACTGGTAACACAATACAGAAATATGTAAAATACATACACCTAGAGTGAGAAGCAGATGTTATTATAGAGAAGAAAATTAAAAGGTAACAATTGAAAGTTGTGGAACAATCAGAAATTCTATATTTTAAATGTTCTTATTAGTGACAGGTGCAAAATTGTTTTTGTGGTTTGTTTTGAATCAGGAAATTTTCATGTATTGTGTATGTAATGTGTATGTATGACAAATGTATGTGTATCATGTGGGTATTGTATATGTATGTATTATGTATGTATGTATGTATGCATGTATGATATATTTATGACAAATAAGAGTTTGTCAATGTCTTCTGATGAACTTACTAGGCTTCCTACACTGGAAAGTTCCCAACCAAGTCAGCTCTTTTGAGGTCTCATATCTGGCTAAAACTTCTTGGCTATAATAGCATGGTGTTCCTTCCATGGAGTTGGCATCATCATAATAATATAGGGTACAAGGAAGGGACACAGTTACCTGTTGAACAAAAATGGAAATTAATTTTCCAATCAGTCTTGCCTTTCACTTTCTTTCATGTCTAGGCCAATTTTTTCCATTCATCGTAGGGAAACTCAATATTGCAGATGGAGGGTGGAGGGTGCCATTTGTGCCCAGCAAATAGCAATGGCCTCAGATGTGGGTGGTGGGATATATTAATGAATTAGTTTCCTTTAATGCAAGCAAAAGTAAAACATCATCTTCCTTCAATCATTTTATAATTATAGTTCTGTACTCTTGTACTCTTGTTCCTGATATTGTAAGGCAGAAAAATTGTGAATAATGCATCAAAATGGTAAAATTCAAACACACACACACACACACACACACACACACACA
>NC_034592.1:98253315-98264209 GCF_900095145.1 Mus pahari
CAGAGAGACAGAGAGAGACGGAGAAATTCTCCCTCTTGTATGACAAATGCAGATACAAAACGTAATTTATTAATATAGACAGTAAATCCAGCTGTGAGCAACTTCTGCTTTTTGAAAGTCTTATTATTATTCATAAAATGTTACCTTTCATAACCTTCTCAGTAGTTTCAGAAAGAGAGAGAAATGGTTGAGATTGTCTTTAGGTCATAGATGAAGAAACTTTACCCAAAATTATGATCTTGAGCTTATGCTATTGCATGGTGGAGCTGCTTGTGGTTAGGTTCTGCTGACTGCTAGTCTAGGGTACTTCCCAATCTATCATATACTAGGATCTATGAAGATCATTACTCTAGGGACAGCCATAGGACAGCATACTTCTTTGAAAGGGTGAAAATCAGTTGGTGTTATGCCTTTCACTGAGTGCTTGAGACACCTTGATATCTCATTTAGGACCAAAGACACTCGGGACACAAAGAAGCAAAGTCAGCCCCAGCTACTTGATCTCTTTGGGCACATCCCTCATAGACAATCAGGTCCAGCACCCTCCCTTCCACAGTTGCTGGCCTTTCCTGAATGTTATCAACATATCTGCTGAGACTGCACTACATAAAATGGCTGTCACCAAGCCATCTGGTACATTTGAACTTTTTTCCCCTCTCTAAGACGCAAGTTTTCAGTTTGCACAGCACTTCAAATTCTTAATACACTTGACTAAGTCATTAATATTTCACTTTCATTACCATGTATTAATAATAGGAATTTAGAATGATCTTGTTCATCTAACTCCTAGAAAACAAATAATTACATTCGTGCATATTGATTGCCAGATAACTAAAGATGTTTAGCCTGAAGCTATGAGAAATTCACCAGCAGGCCCAGTTTTGGTTCTTAGCCATGTTCAAAGTGGATCAAGCTGATGTCTACGAAACACTAGAGACAGAAAGAGAGAAGCCCTGGGAGTTAGGATGGACACCCTTTACTGTACCTCACATGAATCTCTGTAAACCTTTAGGGTGTGGCTTCCTGTCAGGGACATGAAAATTCCAAAAGATAATCAGAATAAAGATTAAGAAGCTGAAAAGCTGTCCTTAGAAGCTTATTTGGTCAGGTTTTGTTTTCTGCCATTTGGGAATGAAAGCTCATTTTCCCTGTCCTCTGTTTCTCCCTGTCTCTCTGTTTCTGTCTCTCTGTCTGTCTCTCTCTGTCTCTCTCTCTTTCCTTTCTTTACTCCCTCCTTCCCTCCCTCCCCCTCCTCTCTTTTTATCATAGGTGTTAGGGTCCTGTAGTGGGAAAGTGCCTAATATATTGACTAGAAATCAACATGTATTCAAAGAGCAGGTCTGTACCCACTAAGAGCTTAGTGGCAGACTTGATTACTGACAACTTAGCACAGGTGTAACAATATGTCCTTCTTACTAGTGAGAATGGAACACCAAAAGAAAGTGAGGAAATTGTTAAAATTTTCTCACTAATCATACATTCTTTTTTATTTACTTTGTTTTACATAATATATTTTGATTATGTCTTCCCCTCTCCCAATTTCTATCATAATTTCCCTTACCTCCCTATCCACCTTATTTGATGTTCTTTCTTCCCTGCAGAAAACAACAAAGAAAACAAAACAAAACAAAAAAGGAAAACAAAAAGTCCACAGACAAAACATTGAGTATGTTCTGTGCTGGCCAACTACCACTAGGGACAAGGCCTGCTCTGAGTGCAGTTGTTAGACCCCACTGAAACATCCTTGGAGAAAACTGATTTCTCCAGCAGGTTTAAGCTGCAAGTAGTTTCTTGGTTAGGAAAGGGACATTGTGTCCATTTCAGTACTGGATTTTATCTGTCCTGAAGATCATATGCATACTGTCACAGTCTCTGTGAGTTCCTATGATTATTAGTCTTGAAAGAAAATGTTTCCTTGGAGAAATCCACCACCTTTGGCTGTTATAATTTTCCCACCTTCTCTTCCATGTAGATTGCTGACCCATGGGGGAGGTTTTGATGGTGACATCTTATTTAGGACTGAGTGTGCCGGTGCCTCCCCGTCTCTGTACATTGTCCAGTTGTGGATCTCTGTGTTGTTTCTCAAGTACTGAAAGGAGATTCTTCTCTGAAATGGACTAAGTAATGCAGCGATCTATGGGTTTAGCAATATGCAGTTAAGAACCACTTGATTGCTATGCTCCTTTAGTACATAATTATAAGAATACTAAGCTTTTCTCTAGGCCTATGACCAACTTAGTCCCAGGTCCTTGGGTTCCATCACATGGAGTGGTTCTAAAATCTAATCAAAATGTTCTTGGTTATTCCTATAACATTTGTGCCAGTATTGTACTTGTATATCTTTCAGGTAGATTGCTCTTATAAATCACAGGGTTTGTAGTTTCTTCTCCATGAGAATGCATAGTACCTTTCTAGCACAATGAGAGCTAGTCTGTAGGGTGAATATTTCCTTTGGGGACTAGCTCACTTTGTCTATGTTTAATGCCATAAGTAAGCGGTATCCTTAGGTTTCAGAAAGTAATAAGCAGTCTTAGCAATACCCTGTGTTGTTTTGGGAGGTGGTTTATGAAACCTCTTTGGACAATGACTCAATAAGATACAACCCATTTCTGGCACTATAGGTTTTGCTTGGTGGCATAAGATATTTAGTTGGGTTATTGTCTCCCTCATTATATAGTGACTCCATTTAAATTTCTCTCATATATGTGCATATTTTAGGAAGCTTCTACAATAGCAGAGTTCCAAGTGGTTTTTCAAAAGGCCTTTCAAGTTTTCCTTCCACATATCCCTGAACAGACACTTCTATTTGAGTTTTCAAATTTTAAGGCATTTCATTGAGAGAAGAGCACAGGGAGTTGAGCTGAGGATAGAAACTCGTGCTTCTAGAGGGAAGAGAGAAAGCTTGGAGTTAAAAACCACTGGATGCCTTTGCAGAGAATTGGAGTTTAGTTCCTGGTACCCACATATGAGCTCACAGAAGTCTGTAACTCCAAAGGATCCAATGCCTTGTTCTGGCCTCCAAGTTACAAAGCAACATGTGGTGCACATGCAGACATACATGAAAGTCCTCATACACATGAGATAAAAATGAATGTAATCTTAAAATAAACAAGAGAACAAATTTTGCTTCTAGATTGAGCCACTGGAAGATAGTGCTACTGCCCACTTCATTAGAGAAGGCAGAAGTGGAGGAGATTAAAGACATCAGCTATGAGACTAGCTCTTCTAAATTCAAATGCCTTTTAGAGGCATGGCCACTTGCTATTGTGAAGTAGGCATTGTCTTCTATGTATGCCCATTATCTCCCAGTGATTCATTTCACCATCACAAACATCACTTTGGGTAATGGAGCCACATGTTCACCACCCCCATCTCCTCAGCTCCTGCTTAGCTACACTTTGTCCTCTGATCAGGTGTGGCTCTCTTTCTTAACATCCTCGGCATCACACTGGCTGCCCATTTCCCATGTCTAATTTCTTATGAAGTAATGAAGTCCCTATCAACTGCTGGTGAGCACTACCTTCCCACAAAAAATGTTCATTAAACTGCACTATGGAACTTTCCATCTCAGTCCATGCTCTCAGATAGAGAAAGAAAGGGTGTGGATGGACAGCATCTGTGGTAGAGGTGGGTGAAGACATTCTAGCTGACAACAGTTTAGGTTTGCCAGAATTCCTGTGCTCTTGGACACACAAGTCTGTAAAGGACGTTGTGTTGAGATTATTCTCCCGAGTGCATCTCCAAATCAAAACAGTTACCATAGCCACCTTGTCCTTTCTTTGTATCTGAGCTAGAAATTGTCCTCTCGACCCATGAATGTTAATATTTACCCCACAATGTTAAATATCTATGAGGTCTTCCATATGTTTTCACTGGGTCTCTGTCACTTGTTTCTTGCTTTTTTTTAAGCCTGCTTTAATGATATTAAGGAAAAATGATAAGTTGCTTATAAGCATGCAAGATTAAACTCAGGGTCGTACATATGCTCTGTGTGTGTGTGTGTGTGTGTGTGTGTGTGTGTGTGTGTGTGTATTTTGTGTCTCTGTCTCTCTGTGCATCTCACTCTATTTCTCATTCTCTCTTTCACACACACACACACACACACACACACACACACACACACACACACACGAACATAGAAGGGAGACTAGATGAGAAAAAGAGAGGTCTCATGGGAAGGAAAAATAGACAAGGGAAGGTAACATGTTAAATATGTCCAAAAAACATTATATGAAACAGAAAGTATTGTTCAGTTTGCACTTCTGAAGGTCACATATTGTTTCATAGATTTCTCTCTGCCTGTGATTTTTACAGGCCCCACAAATTCCTGTTTATCCTCCAAGTCTGAGGACAATGTTTGTAATAAGATTTACATCTTGTTACCACAAAGCCTATGTTTGATGTAAATTAAACACTTAGACCTGCAGGATTAGGTGGAATGATGCAGACACACAAGAACATCAAGATCTGTCTCCTGGCTACAGGAGAAACAGGTGAAATACAACCTCAGATATTCAGCATACAAGATGTGTCTTTATCAAGTCCTAGAACCTCTTTAGTTTGTATGACCTGTCCCGCCTATCTTCAGATGTTCTTATTTGTACCTGATGATCTCAGTCTTCTCCCTCCCTGAATGCTTGGACTGTGGAATTGACAGAGAGGATGAAGCCTCCATGTGAAACGCTGGCTTAGAAGGGAGAAGAGCACTTGTTTTAATAAGCAGATGGTCTCTGTAGATGGGGGAGTGTTAACGTTAAAGCATATGCTTGGGGAGGGAGGGAGGGGAAAAGAAGAGGAGGGAGAGAGGAGGAAGAGAGGGAGAGAGGGAGAGAGGCGGAGGAGGATTATGAGGCACGTGTCGTCTGTAAATAGTGTTCTTTCTAGAAGTTTCCCATGTGAGGGAAACAGCTTTCCAGAGTGGTATGAAGAAACTTGCCCAACTATTTCTGATTTCATCTCAAAGACTGTTTACCTGACATGAATTATAATAGAACAGTACCAAGAAACGACATCTGCAGAAATGATAGCTAGATGAGCTTGTGTTTACTTGTTTGGTTTTGTTTTTCAATCCATTTGAGAAAATAAAAGCAGTAGGAAATCATCTTGGTGATTTTGCACTGAGTCTCTATGTTTGCAGCAGAGAAATAGAACTTTTTTTTTTTGCTGTTGTCATTAGCGGAGATATTTGGTGTGCTGTATATAACATACAGATATCAAAAGTAGGTATAAAGGGGGGGGTTCTAACTTGTTACTATTCAAATGATGTATTCTCTAATTGATGTACTACTTCGATTGAAGAACAAAAATTATGATTCTCTGTCAGAGCTGGCATGAAATGAAGGGGTGCAAAACACTCCATGTCAGAAACACATACTTCTCATTTATTAAATTCAATGTAGTTTAGCCCTACTATTATTTTAGTGAATGAGGATTGGTGTGGAAGCATAGCATTTTCTGATCCGGTTGATGTTGTCTCCAAACTAAAAGAAGATACACAGAAACAAGAAGAAACACAAGGGAGACCAATTTACAGCATAACAAATTGAACCATAGATTAAGAGTTAAAAGACCAGGTTCTGCTACTATGTAGCTAGGTGACATTGGTTAAGGTTGTGTTATTACTGTCAGCATTATTTTCTTGACAGTATAAAGAGGTTAATAGCATTCAAAGATCACAACCTGAGTCCTTGCATGTCCAGGTTCCCAGGTTCCCAGGTGAGATGAGTAACCCTGTCAAAATAAAAGACCCTCATCAATGCTGCCTAGGCTTACAGTCAGCTGGAGAAAGCATGTTTCCTTTAAATAGCAGATGTGGTTAGCCCTAGTCAAATATATCAAATGAACAGAGGGACATGAGTTTTCAGGAGCATCTAGTGGTTCAGTTTTTCAATAAAGAAACATAGATTTTTGTGTGAATTAGCTCACTTTGTTTTCAAGGTATGGGTAATATATTTAAATCAAAAATTTTAAAGACAAGACAAAATGCAATGTCAAATAACCATGTCAACAGACTTCATGAGCTAAAACTGAGGGCCCTAAGTTAAGTATTGTCCTGGGCCATCTTAAATTTTAAAATTCTGGGATATTAGGATAGGACCTGCAGTGAGAAAAAAAATTCATGCTTTCTTCAAACAAATCATGCATTTTTGTTTTTTGGTTCTTTTGTTGTTGTTGATTTGGTTTTGGTTTTGGTTTTGGTTTTGGTTTTCAGATGAAAAATGCTGACAGATCTGTGAGGTGATAAAGGAATAGCAAGGGTTTAAAAGTCCACCTGGAAGCTATTGCTATGGATGCATACAGATCTCTCTGTTTGGGATATGTGTGTGTGTGTGTGTGTATGTGTGTGTGTGTGCATGTATGTGTGTGATGAGTGTAACTTTGTGAGTGTGTATATGTGGATGACAGTCAATATGACCCAACTGCCTGTTTTCTGATTCTGAGTTGATTCTGACTCTTTAGTCATCCTCACAGTCCCCTCCTTGATCTTTTGTTCTTCTGTTCCTGCACTTATTTTTAGTCATCTCACTGTGAATTTTTTCAAAGTAATCAATCTGGGTATTTAAGTGTCTAGGTAGGAATTAAAGACTTGGTAATGGGTTTGAAGGAAGGTGTAAGGAGGAATGGCGATCAAGTAAAGGGAGTTGAATTACCTGCAGCTACTGTAGTTAGGCAAGTCTGTTATTTCAAGCTTGACTTATCTTTACTGTGGATATAAAATATGATCTGGGAGTATGATGTCAGCGCATCCACTCTCAATAATTGATATGATGAATAATCTCAACCTTCCAATACCTTCTGTATCTCCCCACATCTCAAGAAACTTCATTCATCAGCCACGTTTGAAATGTTTAAGTAATCTCAGTGATGTATGGAACCCTGACACTCCCTTGTTAGAAATTCGCGCTACTAACATTCTATCAAATTAAAAAGCCACTGAGCTCTTGTGCATAAAATTACCATAAATTACCTTCTGAAGGTTCATTGCTGTTTGGAATGTTTAATTGCTCACTCAGCTGAACTTTAACAGCTCAGTATTATTAATCAACTTGTCAAAGGGTTTTTCATTATGTAGTCTTTAGATGGAATTGGGCAGGGTACAAACTTGTACTTAAGTTGGTCTGATTCTAGTAAATTGCCAACCAATCGTGGTGCAGTTTGGCATCTTTTGTTCTCTAATGATGATATTTTTACAAAGGATTCTTGGGAAAACTGGGTTCTTCTACATGTTTCAATAAAGTTAGTGAACTTGTCCACAAAGGGGAGAATTGTAATGACCTTAGAAAGGAGAAAGAATGGTGTAGACAAATGATGACTCAGTGTTGATAAGTGATTATATAATATTCCTATTAAATCATCATAAATGTGAGATAAGCTTTCAAACGTGACTTATATTTTAAGGATGGTTTATAATGTGATTTTACTATAATGTTTTTAAATGTAATGCTTCATGGAGTGGTATTTTTAGGTGAGTGACTTGTGTTCTGTGAATGCTATAATAAAGTCAGTTTGTCATTTTCCAAAGGAGGGGTTTCCTTTACCTACCTTAGCAAAGCCATACCATGACCGGCTAAATGTTCTCAATGAACTAGTTCTAATTGTTTCCACTGTCAGTCTGTAAAAGTAACAATTTAAACTTTAGTGGACATGGCTCCTACTTTTACAAGCTTAGGAATATGAAATTATTCCAGTAAAGCTTAAAAGGATCAAGATCCAGCATTTTACACTATGCAGAATTATCCCCTGCCAATTTCCAGCCTACTTTCCTTGTTCTCTTTTCTCTCTGTAATCTTTTCTTTTCTTTTCTTTCTTTCTTTCTTTCTTTCTTTCTTTCTTTCTTTCTTTCTTTCTTTCTTTCTTTCTTTCTTTTTTTCTTTCCTTCTTTCTTTTCTTTTCTTTTCTTTTCTTTTCTTTTCTTTTCTTTTCTTTTCTTTTCTTTTCTTTTCTTTTTAATTGTGAAAATACCTGAAAGGAATCAGTATGGAAAAATCATGTTTTCCGTTTTAAAGTAAATTCCTTTGTAGAAAGCTTAGCATGAAGAACTTCCATCAAAGGAAGATGCTATAGTTGTCAGTGCTAATGATGATACTATGTTATAGTTACTATGGTAAGAGGGATACCATTCCAAATGCAGACATACCTTTGACATAGTGAGATTGAGCCAATGCATGACTTTTTTTTTTGGATACAAAGTAGAAATCAGAATCTGGAGAGATCATCAATGCGATGGAACGCATGTATGAGAAGTCATAAAGGACTAACCATGAGAGAAAGACCTGGAGCATTGAAAACTGATTTTATTAGAAATTACTTTTGAAGAAAAAAAATAACTTGCATGGTGTTTTACTTTATTTGTCTTACTCCTTTTCTGTGGACAAATGAATAGAAACAAGATCCTGAAAACTAAATTATAGATGCAGCTTGAGATTGATGTGACTGCAAATCCTTTCCTCAGCCACAGTCCTCTCCTCATATCTACCCAAAGTCGGTGAGCCATCATTTCATTCAAGTCTCTGGGAACAACATACGTTAATGCCAGAAGCAAACTCCATCATCCACCCTACACCTTAGCACTCCCTGTCACTGAGTTCAATGGTTCCTGTTGAATTTCATCCCCAAAGGGATGTTACAGGTCTGGATGGAAAACAACTAACCTAAATATATTTAATATGCTGGACGAACACTTAGGAAAGAACTAATGGTGGATTAAAAGAAATTCACTGGAGACAAGCTCAGCCTGGTGAGATAGCTGGACAGATAAAGGTCTTTGCTTCAAAGCCTGATGCCATGCATTTGATCACCAGAACCAACTGAGTAGAATGAGAGAACCTACTCATGTAAGCTGCTTTCTAACTTCCAAACTCACACTGTGGCAAGCATGTTCCTTCCCCCCCCCCCAGCATACACAAAAATAAATAAATGTAATTACAAAATTAAAGACAAACTGCAGCAATCTTTTGCCTTTTCCGGACACGGGAAAGGTGATTAGGAAGATGTTGTCCAGCTGCTTTTTCAATACAATAGACATGAACAAGAAAAAAAGCACCATTATTACATATGGAAGAATTTATTCTCAGTGAGGATTTTGGAATTCCAGAATGAGTAACTTTGGAAAGCTATAAGAATGCTTTAGAAATGAATGCATTTGAAATAATTCAGGCAAACCTCCCTTTGAGTCAGAGAGCATGAACTGGCCTCTTGAGGTCCCATTCAATTTAAAGTCTCACTAGTTCTATGATGCTAAATTTTGGTATGATTGACTAGACTGCCTTAGGACTAAATTCCACTCATTGATTCTGGTATCTTCTAAGGAGAAAACCCCTAGAAATTGCCACTTTATGCACCAGTTGCAGCAGCTGGCGTTCTCCCCTAGCACTGTAGTCATGCATACTTGAGAACAGAGTGAGGCTCATTGTGTAAATTTTCTTTAGTGCATGGATTATTGATTTAATAGATCATGACAATCTATTTTGTCAGACTGCTGCCACACAGGTTCTGAGTCAGCAGGCAGACAAGCCTTGTAAAATATTTGTTGTGAAAATAAAAAGCTGCTGCATAAGATGAAACTGAAGCTGAATAATGGTAAAGTCAGTTTTCTAATAAGGAAGATGATCATAATCCAGGAGCTGCAATCATTAGAGAGAAAAGAGCTAGTCATTTTATTTCATGCTTTTGCTTCTGTTGTGGGAATGGAAATTTTTAACCCAGAAGACGTCAAAACAAACTCTGCATCTTTTGTGGCTGTATAATATGAAGGATGAGGGGTCATCATGTAGGTTTCCTGGCTGTCGAAGGTAGGAGTGTCAGCGTATGGAAGATGGACTGATTGGACTGCTTTCTTGCCACCAGTTTATTGACTGTCAGAAGAAAACAGAGCTGTACAAAAGCAAGAGTAGAAGTGTGATGTGGTCACAACAGTGATTCTTATGGTGTGATTATTTTTTACAGATGTTACAAAATGGGGAAACAGGATTGAGTCTCTGTGTCTTTATATTGATATTCATTAGAATCACTTTATGCACATACATACATAGAGGATATACATACATATAGACAACATGCACAGAAAGTTATAAAGACCTCAAGTTTTAAGTATCTCTTGATCATTCCAGATTCCTTGTAACAAAAAGTAAGGGAAGGACTGGGCATGCTAACAGACAACAGACCTTAGTAGTTAGGAGAAAGATGCACCACTTTTATGCAGAAAGGAAAAAGACAGATGCATTTGGCATCTAGGTGATACATTGGTAAGGCCCTCATGAATGGGTATAAAACTAGACAAGTACCAGTAGTCATACAGAATTCTTGAGGAGGGTTAAAGTAGAATAAATACGTGAGTTCTACAGGAGATCTGGGGTAGGGCGGGCACCACGGCATGTAGGACAATGTAGACTACCACTCAAACTCATTGTTCATGCAGTCAACTTACTTTCTTTGATTGGTTTCCTCCTTGGGTCACTTTAAAGAGAAAGATGACAGAAACAAGCATTGTAGTCATGAGAAATGAGCTCAAAGCCATGCCTCACACTCACCAGCTCTGCATCTAGGTTTTCTCTTGCCATGAGTTAGCAACTGGATTATCACAAATTGTGACCAGATCCAATTATGAACCCATGAACCCCATGTTTTTCTTAAACCATTACTGAAATGTTTGGCAATCATCCTTGAATTACTTGGTCACTGGAAAACCAATGTATAACCTCGATGTCAGATATATTTGTCCTGCTTTCTGCCTTTTCCTCCTGATTACCAAGGTCCATTGCCCATTAAAATGCACACTCCTTCCCTTCTCTTTTACTCCAAGGAACCTGAAACTTTATGCTTTTATAGTTACTGGTATGCAATATATATATATATATATATATATATATATATATATATATATATATATATATAT
>NC_034592.1:98264287-98267349 GCF_900095145.1 Mus pahari
GTGTGTGTGTGTGTGTGTGTGTGTGTGTGTGTGTGAGTGGATGCCAGGGTGTCTTTCTCTACTGTTTCTTGTCTTATTTTTCTTTTACTTAAGACAGGGTCTCTCAGTGAACCCAGAACTCACTGATTAGCTCTACTGAATTAACCCAAGGAATCCTCCTGTCTCTGCCTTCAGCCCTGGGCTTAGAGTGATAACAGGTCTTCAGAGAGTGAATTATGTCTGCCCTTGGTCAAGTATAAAAAGAAAAATGCACTTCATCATCCCAACACAGAGAGGAAAGAATAAATAATAAACACTTATAATTCTGACTAGATTAAGTAGTTCAAGAAAATATCAAATCATCTGACTTTTCCAACTTTCAATCCTCTCATGAAAAGTGGCTTCTTTAGACTTTATTTTATACTACTAAATCCTAATTCATTGTTCTCTTAGAACAGTAATTGGCACTAATTATAGACTAATATGAAAGAATAAAATTAAAATTCATCCCTCACCCTGTGTTTTAAAATGTAGCCTGTGTTCCCAAAGCCAGCTTCCACAAAGGCTGAGTAGCTGGAGACAGAGAAGACAGGACATTGCTTTTTATTCTGGATATAAAGGCAATTTTGGTGCAGATTGCCCTACACTCTAGAGAAAAGCATGTTGTTTTACCTCTCCCCCACCCTCTCTTTTTTTTTTTTTTTTTTTTTCTTTTGCTAGCGGAGTCTTACAAAGACAGGTTCTCTATTATTCAGAGAATAGTTTGGTTTTTAACTCATGGCTCCTGCTATGGCTTTAGTCTGTGCCCTATTACTGAGACTAGTTCCCACTTCTCGAACCTGACTCGGCAACGGCAACCACACTGCTAGGTCCATTCTCACCATAGACAGAGCAAAATGATTCATGGCCTCTTTTCTATTTCTTAGATTTTGCAGAGTTTGAAAAAAAAAACCCAAATGGTTTCAGAGGTGGTGAGAAATGAGTTTGTTCATGGACAAACATAAAGCTGGTCTTGAATGCATCACCCTCAGAGGAATAAACAATATTCAGTTCTTGTCTATAAGTAAGCCTTGCACAAATCAAAAACAATAAGGCAAAAACCCAGAAGCGATGTCTTGATACCAGTGCTATTCATATTCCCCAGCATTTTTGTAAAGTGATTTTGTATCATCTACTAAGGTGAGAAGGAGCAGAGTTTATTTTTTCAGGCCAAAACCAAAAATTCCTAAGTATTTCAACATCAAACAAGTATTACAGAATTAAATAGCTTTAAATGAGCTATTGGAAGAAAATGTCGAATACCTGGTGGACAGATAAATCAATACGTAAAGATGTATAAGGAATAGTAACTATTTTCTCTTTCAGTCAAATAGATGAGACCAAGAACCCAAAGCCATAATTCTTCTATATTTCATGGGATGTGGTAATAAGCGTACTTAATTTCTGAAACAAGGGTGATATCTATAGAACTAAGTATTGGTTGCAGTTTTCTGAAGCTCTATATGACTTAGCATCTCTAAATAAGGGTCGCTCTACTTTCACACAAAAAAGAAGTCAACATATTTAGAAAATCGTACGTAATTTTAACAAATACTGTTTGAATGCTTTCTTGGTTGGGCGCACCTTGGTTGTCCAATCATGTACTTTAAAAGGCGGGATATGATAAAGCCAATCTTCCAGAGTTATATTTACAAGATAAGTGCGATTAATGCCCAAGATGAGACTCAATGGAGAGAGAGTTTTTCTAGAGGTAAAATTATATAAAACTTTGTGTTGGAGGAAGCAATAGCATTTGACGAATCAATCAGCATAAGCAGAGAGTGCTCCTAGGTGATAGTGGCAATCAAGTGACAATCAAGGAAGAAGAAGTCATGTGGTTGGAGTCAAACACATTTGGAACATCAGAAATAGGCCAGTTTTGCTTGCTATGTAGAATACTTTTATGGAGATAGGAGGTTTGTTTGAAAAGGTGGTTGGTGAAACATTTTGAAGAATGAAATGTCCTCAACATTGAAATATTTTGAAGCAGATAATTTGGTTGAGAGAAGCTGTCTTGTGTCCATCCCTGACTTTAGTGTTCTTTTGCTCTTTTTGTGGCAACCAAAATGTTTCCATGAATTTTCTAAAAAAATTACCATGTCCTCAGACACCCAAACAATTTTTACTTGAGAGTTTAATATTATAGGCAGTAAAAACTGGGAATGTTTGGTAAATCACAGGCATGGTTTTTCTTATCTTCTGTATAGAATCCATTAATAAATAATCTACATTCTTCTAAATATATCTTGAATTCCTTTCTGGGATTACGAATATTAGGCCTGCCATTTTCCAGGATCCCATTGCTATATCCTTGTCTGAGTTACATACCTAAATACTATGACACAAAATTATCATCTCACTATTTTACACAAAGTGCTATGGTGATGTTCCATGGATTTCATATGGAACAATGTGGCATTCCCAATCTGCACAACCTCAAGTTTCTGCCTTGTAATCTTATATTTCAGATGTATAGAATTTGGAAATGTATATTTATATAATTTTATGTTTTCATACAGTATTTCTTTCTGTCTAAAACTTGTTTCCCTGATTGAAGATAATGGCTACTTAATATAAAACTCATTTTAAATTATTTGTTCTAGATACCAAGAACTCCCCCTCCCCCATATAGTTACCTACATACTGTATACCATGCCATTCTATCCTGAGTCAATTAAGTTCTTCTCTATAGTTTTTGCATTCTCTAGTGTATGTATAGTTTCTGAGGACAGAAAGTGACTGAACCGTTTTTGTATATTCATTGTAGAAGCTCAGTGAATAAGAAAGAAGATGACTGTGGCCAGGATATAAAAGCACTATGTTTCTGGTTTTATGTGGAGGTCCTTGATCCACTTGGACCTGAGCTTTGTACAAGGAGATAAGAATGGATCAATTTGTATTCTTCCACATGCCAAACACAAATTGAACCAGCATGATTTGTTGAATATGCTGTTTTTTTCCACTGGATGGTTTTGGCTTCTTTGTCAGGTGACCATAGGTGTGTGGGTTTTATTCTGAGTTTTCAATTCTATTGCACTGATCTA
>NC_034592.1:98269353-98286267 GCF_900095145.1 Mus pahari
ACTGAAGGGGTCTGCAACCCTATAGGTGGAACAACAATATGAACTAATCAGTACCCCAGAGCTCGTGTCTCTAGCTGCATATATAGCAGAAGATGGTCTAGTCAGCCATCATTGGGAAGAGAGGCCCCTTGGTCTTGCAAACTTTATATGCCCCATACAGGGGAACGCCAGGGCCAAGAAGTGGGAGTGAGTTGGCAGGGAAACAGGGGCAGGGGATGGTATATGGGACATTCAGGATAGCATTTGAAATGTAAATGAAGAAAATATCTAATAAAATAAATAAATAAATAAATAAATAAATAAATAAATAAATAAATAAATAAAAGAAGTCCTTGCTGACAGGAGTCTAGTATAGCTGTCTTGAGAGGCTCTGCCAGATTCTGATCAATACAGATGCGGATGGTCTCAGTCAACCATCAGACTGAGCACATGGACCCCAATGGAAGATTTAAGGATTGAAGGAGCTGAAGGAGTTTGAAACCTCATAGGAAGAACAGTAATATCAACCATCCATACCCCCTCCCCCTCACCCAGAGCTCCCAGGGACTAAACTACCAACCAAAGAATATACATGGAAGGATCCATGGCTCCAGTTGCATATGTAGCAGAGGATTGCCTTATCTAGCATCAATGGGAAGGGAGGCCCTTTGTCCTCTGGAGGGAATGCTAGGGCATAGAGGCAGGAGTGGGTGGGTAGATGTGAGAGCACCCTCATAGAAGCAGGGGATAGGGGGATTGTGGATGGGAAACTTGGAAGGGGGATAACATTTGAAATGTAAATGAATAAAATATCCAATAAAATAATAATAAATGCACTATGTTGTCAAGAGACTACAGGGAAATGAATTTGAGACTAACTCAGAAATACATAAAATAAAACAAGAGGTTCTGAACTTTAGTAAAAAGAAAGGAAAATAAAGATACACACTATCTTGGAAAACAGAACTGATGCTGATTTTAGTTAACTAATTAGTTTTGGGTGGTGAAATAAGAAAAGCAACATAAGTGATTTATGGTGGTTTCACATTGGAATTTAGAAAATTAATTTCTGACATAATGCATACCAATAAAGTGGAAAAACAATCCAGATTCAGAAAAAATAACAACATGGATTTGAGGGTTATTAGTGTAAATTTGTTGTGGTAGATTGATGAAAAGTACAAAGGAAGAATGAACATTCAAAAACATATAAGAATAAGATAGGCAAATGCATATGTTCCTGGGGCTGAGAAAGGAAAAGAAATGGCTTAATAATGAATCAGAATCAGATTAGGGGGAAGGTCTCCAAAATGGACATTATCAGCTCCTTATCATACTTTGGCTTGGCTTTCCTGTTAACAACCCAAGAGTTCATTGAAATGGTATTGTGCAATCTAGTAGTGATTAACCCAACTTATTGTTAACATCATTTTAGAAAAACAAGACTCTAGGTCAGGAGCAATGGTACTCTGATTGGCTAATCTCTGGATTGTTAAAAAGTTGTCTCGGTTTAAATGAATAAAATTTATTTTAAGCCTGCCCTATTGAATACTTGAGACATACTTATTTTGAAAACTATTTACCAATTGCCTAGTCTGTTAACTATTTTTCTGGCTAACACTGATAACTCTAGTCATTATCATCTTGACAAGGAAGAGCAATTCAGTTTTGACTTGTGGTCCTGGGTAACCAAAATAGTATACAATGACTACTTTCTTCTTTTTAGGACCCTGGTATGAGATTTGGCTGGCCTGTCGGATAATTTCTGATCATCCTATATCTACCTGCTAATAAAAATTCAACCTATTACCTATATTTCTTACTACTTCTACTTATTATTTATGTATTATCATCATTGTCATCGTCGTTGTTGTCCTCAGTAGTAGTAGCCTGTTTTCCTTAGGATGGGAGTCCTTAACACAAAGCCCTTTGACATCTAATTGATCCCAATTGTGTTTTTTATTTCATGCAGTTAGTTTGTTTCTAAGAAATCACAGTTTTGATAGATTTTTCAAGTAACTAAGCATCCTATAAATGAGCATTTTTCTTAAAAATATCTTTACAAAGAACACAAGACCTTAAACAAAAATCAAATCCTTTCCCTTTTATTGAATCCACTGGTAAGTATTAAAAGGATTCTTTAACTACAAACAACAGGAACAACCGAATAAGGCAATAAGGCAGAAAAAAATTCAACATCAGACATGATTAAAGCCTGTGTTTAAAATAAGTCAGCACAAAAAGCTGTGAATTCTTTTCTAACTTATAAAAAACACAAAAGAACAAGAAGATAAGTAGGATGCTGAACTTTCTGGAAACAATTTCAGCATGTGTAAAAGGTCTATGCTATTCCTCCTCAGTGTTGCCTACTCCTGCCTCTGACACGTGCTGCCTTAATCAACACTTTGTTGGGAGTATAATAGAAAACATGTTCTCTTTGCCATAACTCTACTGTAGGCTTATGACATCAGCCAAATGGAACAGACAATCTGAGTTCTGTGATAGACAGCCCTTCTGACAGAAAAATAGAGGACACCCTCTTCAGGACAGATAGCCTTTATAGAATCTGCTGCTTGCATGCGAAAAGCCATCTCTTGGAATAGCAAAAACTGGCAAAGCTTTCCCATGAATTCTGCCAAAAAGGCAGATCTCTTAGTCACAAATTCTATTGGTTGACCTACTGACACAGGCACTTGGTGCTTTTCCATCTAATCAGACTTGAGTGTGGAAACAGCCCAAGGATTTCTCGGGTGTTTATGTTACTTCAATGGCACTTCCTTTGATTTACCTAGAGGATGTTTTGTTTTAATTAAAGTTTATGGCCAAAGATGAGCTGAAAAAGTATTGAAGTAGATGTACATTGTTTATGGGTTTGAATACAATTATTTCAACCATAAAAATAGACCAAACAATTTTGCTTCTCTGCCAGAAATCAATTCACAATCACAGGGTTTCGGGTGTTCATTTTGTTTTCATTTACAGTAATGAAAGGTGCTCGCTGATCACTAACTGTAGAAAACTGTAAAGTCAGTAAGTCTGGAAACTAACATTTATTAACTTTCAATAGGGAATGCAATAAGATCTGATGTTGGTTAAATCATGGACTCAATCCAATTTGTTGGCTCCCTCTTTAAAGTAAATGTACTAAAAATAACGCGACTTCCCTTTTGATGTCAATTATAACGTGTGTACTTTAAAAAAAAAACTTTTTGTCTTTTAGGTTTTGATAAGATTTGGCAAGATAGTAGCTATGAACTTCTCTGACACCAGTCTCAGAAATTATGCCAAATGTCAGAAGGTCAGGATCCATTTCCTTCACACTCTCTATCCTTTTATGTATCAAATTATTAAATTAGAAACAAGAGAGATGGTGTACAGGGTAATCCATCTATACTGAAGAGTTTTATTAAAACCAAACAAGCTCTTCTGAGGTGAAACATTAGATTAAAGTGACATCCAAAACATATCCATCAACTTGTTAACAGGTTGTGCTTCATTCCTTGTTACAGAACTGTGAGTCTCAGAACATTTCCAAACACCACTGCTTTCCCTTGCATTTGAAAAGGTATGAGCACAGTTACCAGAGCCCCTGCTTTGAGAATCCTTAAATACCTATGGACTTGGATCTTTTGTTTCTCTGTGCCTTCCCAGCAGTCTTCAGAAGGAACTGGGGGTTGGGACCCTCAGTCTCAAGTCTTTCCTGGGATATTTGTGTTTCACAGAGGAGAGTACTGCTCTTTAACCCATTTCACCTGTCTGCAGACATTTCCATGCTAATAATGAATTTTCAAGGCAAGATTGTAGAAACAAGGGTATTATTTGATAATACATAAAGATTTAGTTTAATAAAGTATCAAGGATCTAATGTCATCCAAACTTTAAAAAGTTGCTTACATCTTTTTTTAACTTTTCAGTTTTATATGTTCTTAGCTAAGACACTGAAAGTTATAAGGCAGGGAAACTAAAGTCTTTTTTTTTTTTTTTTTTTTAACTTGGAAAACTCTGAGCTTCTTCCTAAATTAATGTCCCTAAAAATGATTTGATGTGCTAACGGTCGTGTGGAGTTAAAGACTGTTGCACACATTAATGAGATTTTAAAAAATGACCTTCACTTATGCCTGATAAGTTCTCTTTAAGGAACTGTGTTTTCTTAATGGCATAAAACTCTCATAGTTAGAGTGACTTGAAGAGGTTCCTAGGGTTCAGATTAAGATGTAGGCAACTATTTCCTTTGAAAAGTTCTACAACTTTCCACAATTTCAAATTGTCCTTTTCTTTCACTAGAATGGAAAAAGCTGATGTCCAGGGCCAGGTTAGAGTAGCAAGAGGTGACATAAGCTACTTCTTTGGCCTTTCTGAACTTGAATCTGCTTTCAGTAGGTCAAGCAATATGTTTCACAGAGATCCCACTCTGGCTTTGGTCTAGGTCCAAATCCTAATTAATGGTTTTATGCCCTCTTGGACATTTTGTTTGAAATCTAGGGAAATTGTGGAAGGAGGAGTGATCTAGGGAAGGATTTAGGCATTTAGAATCTTATTTCTTGGTCATTTATCTCTTCACAGATAAGTATCTACTGGCATTCCATTTTGACATGATTTATATTTATCTTACAAGGTGGTTTAAAAGATTAGTTGAAATATTTGTCAAAATGCATGCTTCAGGAACTATAAATAATTCCACAAATATTTTTATTCATTATTATTTATTGTAGGCATATTGTGCAGGTGTATTTCTGTCTCTTAATATTTATTACAGTATGTTATACTAGCAGTGGATAATTATTTATTAGTCACAGGTTACTGCTGCAGCTACCCACTTCTTACTGTGTTCATGTTCTACATCTTACTTGCTTCTGCCCTCCTCTATCTATCTGTCTATCTGTCTGCCTATCCACACATACACACACACATATGTATTTATACACACACACACACACACACACACACACACACAAATAAACTTCGTGCACACACATATTTAGAAAGGGTTTTTTTTTCTTAATATAAACTAACTCAGTGACTAGTTGTATTTCAAGGCCATTATGTTCTCAAATACAAATGGCATCTAAACAGTAAATTTTTCTCTTCTTCTCTGAAGTACCAACATGCCTTTTCTCACTATTTTTAACTTTATTGAGTCTTTTCATGTCATATGTCAAGTGTGTCCCTGTTATTATTAATATTGGAGCTCCCAACACTTTCTGTTTTAAGAGATAGAAAGGAGTTATGAATAATGGCAGACATTCACTAAGCATAGCCTTCTCCCAGCTAGTCTTCTGTTGCCATCCACACCTCAGCTTTTAGTAGCTTTTGCTGATTCTCCTAGTTGATGTCTGACTCACATTCTGGGAATGAAAAGGAGCCTGGAGGTTGTAAGAACTTTCCCCTGCTGGGTTAGTGCCTCCCTTCTCACTGAGTGGAGAGTTCAGCGCATTATGAAGGTCTAGTTCAAAGATTTATTGCTATCTAGGTTAATTTCTCTTTTCTCTTCCCTGATCTCATTGTTTTACCTCTCTTTAAGTCATTAACTCCATTTTCTCTCTATTTGTGTACTGGTCCTCTCTCACAAGGTTCACTGGAGTGTGGGTTTCTAAAGGGAGAGCATACCCTACCCTGCCTTGTGTAATTCAGAACACTTGTATATGAGTGGGCTGTGGAGTAGATACATGAAATTGGATCACATAAAAATATTTCTATCTTTCTTCACATGCTCACATTGAATAGCCTTTGAAAGGCACCTATATTCTTTATCTTTTTATTTTACTGCTAAACCATCTTTGGTTTAGCAGTAAAATAAAAGATCTTCACATCTTCCAGTTGTGAAGAACTCAGAACTAAGTTCATCAGAGGCCCTCATGATGGATTTTTGGTTGGTTGGTTGGTAGGTTGTCGCTAGGCAGACTTTCATTGCTGTGACAAATGCCACAGAAAAATCAACTTAAAGGAGGAAGCATTTGTTTTTATTCGTGATTTCAATTTGTGGTGGAAGGAACCCAGAAGCAAAGAGAAAAGGAGAGGCAGAGGACAAAACGTATCTTTCCAAGACATATCCCTGGCGATTTCCTTTCTTCAATTAGGTGTTAGCAATAGTACCATCATATTTTATAAATCCAGGAAGGGTTTAATCCATTCATTAGATGATCAGAACTCTCATTGTCCTATCAGTTGGTATCAAGCATATAGTATATGACTCACTGTGGGGCATCTCATGCATAAATCACCTCAGGTATTACTGAACATGCTTAATACTGAAGAAATTTCAACACACTTAAAAAATTTCAACTTCAAGATCTCCTTTCTCTGCTAGACAGGAAACTCCACGTTCAGAGATTAAAAACCTCTGGTTGTTCTCTGTCATATACCTACCATGGCTCACCTATCTTTCGGTTTACAGATGAAAGAAATTTTCTGTTTCATTTGTCTAAGTTTTTGTGGAGTCAGGAGGAATGTTGAGTCAGAATTGATTTCCAATGTTCCAAGCAAGGAGTCAAATCATAAGGGTTTCTATCACAGCCTTGTCACATGTAAGTTACACTTAACCTCCTAAGGTGAAATTACTGAGGAATGCCTCAAATTCCTAATATTTAGTTTAGAATTATAACCACAGCCACATGGATGTGTGGTGAGATTTGGGAGGGATAATGTGAATCTCACAGAAAGCTTCACATTAAAAGATCGCTTAATAAGCATCAGTTATTGTCACCACCCAGTCATCTTATGGTTATGGGAGAAGAGGAAGTTCATGTGTGAAATTACAAACCATCTCTTCCCTGGGTCTGAAGATGACTTCATTGCATCAAGTACTGAGCCTTCAGATTATATGCATCTGTTCCCTGGACTCTTTTGGGGAGTCTTGATGCTTCCCATAGCGGGAACTAAAAAAGGGGGCCTAGGAAGGGAGGGGGAAGGGAAAAGGCCCACACCCCGCCAGAGTTCCACCTATTCTCTGGTCAGTCAGATGTGGGAGGGCTGCTAACTACCTTCCACTCATCCCTGGGTGGGCATTCCTCTATCTCACTCTTCAGGGGATGGCCAGAGGCAGCCTTACCTGAGGACCCCGGAGCTACTTTGCTAAAGTCACCAGGGTTATAGGAGAGAGGGATGAGGGAAGAGGTTCCCAACACTGACCAGCGTGTGCAGCGGATCTTGATGGAGCAGAGACTCTATATGGTTTAAGAGCTTTACTATAGAAAGGCAGGGGAAAAGAGAGAAGGTAGAAAGAGAGAAGGAGAGAGAGAGGGGGAGAGGGGGGGAGAGAAGGCTAGAAAGAAAGAGAGATTAAGGGAGAGAAGAAGACAAAGAGAAAGGAGAGAGGAGAGAAGACAAAGAGAGGGGAGAGAGGGTGAGAGTGAGGGGTAAGAGGGAGACGAGAGAGTAATCAGTAAGAGATTGAGGTGGGGCTGAACAGCCCTTTTTATGGTCTTTACTGTTGCTAGGTAACTGGGGAGGAGTTTAGCCTGAAGATCAGAAGCTTGGGCCATTGCCTATGTGACTACTGACCATGCTTCTCTTGTGGGGGCTGTGGGGGCCGGTAACTTAGGCAGAAACCAGAGTTCCAGGAGCATGAGGGAACACCTACCTTGTCATGAAGGTGAATTATCACCACCAGGTTCAGACCTCAGTTCAACTGGAGACCAGCCTGCAATTCCCTACATCCCATAAGCTATCTTTGTGGGTCTGGGGCTTTGTGTTTGAGTGTGTTCAAGAGTTTTCCTAGAATCCAGGACTGGGGACACTGTGTGCCTCCCTCCAACAGTTTCTCTTTTCCTTCAAGCCTCCCTCAGGCAGCCTTGAAGTGAGTTTGGCCAATCAGTACCTCTCTGCTTCCAAAGATAAGATTACACCTGGTACAAGAGCACCTTTCAGCGAATAGTTCCCATTCAAGCAATGTGGGTCATTTTGTAGCTACAGCCAACACCAATACCTTTCTTCTTTCTCTTGCCATTCTATCCAGTCAGCTAGGACATGAGTTGCGCTTTGGTTTTAGAATGGCATGGTTTCCTTTCATTTGGAAATACTTGTGAAATTGTCAGAAGTTATTAAAGGATGTGAGAACAAAAGGCCGTAAGACCAACCAATGTACCTTTTATGTTTAATTGACATGCAGCTTCTCCTATGGTCCTATGAAACTGTGTGCCTTAAGGGTAATGGAAATTCCATGCTAATTACTCATGTACCTTCCATTTATCCTGAATGGTGTCCCTGTGAGGAGGAAGGGGCACCTAGTTTCAGACTAGTATTAGAAATGAAAAACTGGAAGCCTAGAGACTAGGTCAAGGCTGTAGGCTCAAAAATGTAGTGATTTAAGTCTAGTTTTCCTATTTCCAGGTCCTGCCCCACTACCTTCTAATTTTATCATCATAATCATATCTTGTGCCTCAGTTTCCTGTTCAGTGGCTCCTCTTGCCATTGTTAGTGACTTAGTTCTGTTTCATATGTACAATATAAGACATGATCTTATATGTAATGTAAGCTGGCCTCAGACGCTTGGTGATTTTCTCTATCTGTCCCACTCCCAAATGCTTGGATTTTATTTTATTTTATCTTATTTTATTTTATTTGTGGAGGCTTTGAAGAGCACTAGAGGCTCTACATCTCTACATAATTCTTTCATCATTAGAGTTTTACTAGGATCAACTCAGTAGATTTTCTAAAAAGCTATGTTATACATAGTAAATATTTGCAAACTATTAACTATTAATATAATACTTGCATTTTAGGATTGTAGTGACATTTAAATGAGATAATTTTCACAAGGCTTGTAATATTTTTGGATGAAAACAAATGCTTAAAAAGGGTTTGGAATATTTTCCATGTCATTGTTAGATTTTTAAGTTGCAGTCATGCTAATAAAATGTATGAACAACTGAATCATTGGTTAGGGCCTGGAAAAGTGAGTTTTAGTCCCTCCATTGTTGGAATGCTGGTGGTTGAACCTAAAATAATGTTCAACCATCCTTGGTGTCATATAACTGTCATGAATAGTTCATAGAATTAAAAGCTCACCAGCTGGACAAATTGGTGAAAATAGTCGTTTTCTGTGTAAACAATTATGCTAACTAAGTAGCAGTGGTTCCTCTTATCTTGCTGTTGTTAGTGACTTAGTTTTGTTTCATGTGTGTTTTCTTTTTTTTTTTTTTTTGGATATTTTCTTTATTTACATTTCAAATGTTAGCCTCTTTCCTGGTTTCCCTCCTTCCTGGAAACACCCTATCACATCCTCCCTCCCCCTGCTTCTATGAAGGTGTTCCTCCACCCACCTACCTACCCACTCCCACATCCCGGCCCTCGATTCCCCTATGCTGGGGCATCTATCAAGCCTTCGTAGGACCAATGACCTCTCCTCCCATTGATGCATGACAAGGCCATCCTCTGCTACATATGCAGCTGGAGCCATGTGTACTCCCTTGTTGATGGTTTAGTCCCTGGGAGTTCTAGGAGTCTGGTTGGTTGATATTGTTGTTCTTTCTATGGGATGACAAGCCCCTTCAGCTCCTTCAGTCCTTTCTCTAACTCTTCTACTGAGGACCCTGTACTCAGCCCAATGGTTGGCTGTGAACATCCACCTCTGTATTTGTAAGGCTCTGGCAGGGCCTCTCAGGAGACAGCCATATCAGGCTCTTTTAGCATGCACTTCTTGGCATCCACAATAGCTAGGTTTGGTAACTGTATATAGGATGAATCCCCAGGTGGGACTGTCTTTGGTTGGCCTTTCTTTCAGTCTCTGCTCAACACTTTCTCTCCATATTTGCTCCTGTGAGTATTTTGTTCTTCTAAGAAGGGCCAGGGAACCCACAATTTGGTGTTCCATCTTATTGAGCGTCATGTGGTCTGTGAATTTTATCCTAGTTATTTGGAGCTTTTGGGCTAATATCCATTTATCAGTGAGTGCTGGCAAGCATGTGGAGAAAGAGAATCACTCTTGTGTGTTTTCAAGACAGGATCATACACTGTGATCCAAACTGGCCTCACACACTCCCACCCCCAAGTGACAGGATTTCATTTTATTTAATTTTATTTTTGTATTTAGTTATTGTGGAGGTGTTGAAGAGCACTAGAGGCTCTGCAGCACAGCAGCAGCCGGGATGACACATCCCAGTGCTTCACAGCTCTTTTGCTAATGGGTAGCCTACTCCTTGCCCTCATCAGCCACCATAGAACCTCAGTGGTGGAGGCATTCCCTGGCACTAGGGTTGATGAGGAATTGAGACTTTCTAAAGCAAATTGGAATGTTGACAACAACATTTAATGAGCTTTTAAGCCTCTCTCTTTATAAATCACCAGAGTCTAAGAACCTCTTTTACAGAGGGATGCTAATGCTTCTAGAAACGTTTCTTTTCCCTTTCCTCTAGATTCGTGCTAGGTTTAATAAATATCAAGAAGTTAAAAAGCCAGACAGCTTTTACTATGGAGCTCAGATAGAGTCATTGTCAATGTCTCTGGCCACCCTAATTTGCTTGGTTGATCAAAGTGTGCTCGTTTTACATTTTGGATGTGTAGTACAAAGATCTGTCTTTTCCCCTCTAGATTGAAATGTCTGTATTTGACATCCCAAGATTTGTGGACCACCTCAGAATAACATCCCGTTTTGCCATATAGTTAGAGTAGACGTTCCTGCTAATGGTAGAATTTTTTTAAAATTTTAGGTTGTGTAAAATGTTGAGAGTCTTCATCCCTGTGTACCATCCCTCTCCTGTGAGTGAGCAATTTTGAGGGTAACAATGTCATAAGCAGAGGATGTCTTCAACCTCTTCACCCATGTTCTATGCCAAACTTTTGGCTGAAAACTCCAGATGCTGAGTGGAAGTTTACATTGCTCTCCTCTCTGAGAGTTTTCAGAGTAGTCAGTATAAAGTCAGGAGAAAAAAAAAGTGAAGGGTAGATTGTTCTTAGCATTGCAGGAAGGATGTCAGACGGAAAGAGGATATGGCTCTGTTTGCATGCAAGGGCTGGTATTTGCTAGCTAGATATTTCCGCTGTGTCCACACGACAAGAAAATCCTTGGTTTCCTGTGCTGGACAAACAGCAGGAAAGGGCGTAAGCGTTATTGAATGACATTATCATGTTATAGCCTCATGGGCGAGGAAAGGCTGCTTATCAAATCCGGGAGCTCACAAGAATGGTGGGTTGGAAACCAAGGTACTGAATCTCTTGCAGTGGGTGCTTTGGGTCCTTTGGCCATCACAGACTTGTCATTCTTCCCTGGAGATAGAAGGGACTGCTCTTACTCACTGGAAAGTTACTCACTTCCAGCATTTGCCATCTCTTATCTGGCAAGCAGTCCACATGGAAAAGAACTAGAAACAGCCTGATAGGTAAGCAGACAATGTCAGGGCCTGGACATCCCAGCCCTGGTCCATATCACTTAGGTTCAGCCTTGTGCATTCATGCTGGACACTCAACCTTATTCATCCAAGCTTAGATTCTGTTTATTGCAAAGCCCATTTCCAATTATAAATGGAGTAAAAAAAAAAAATGGAATTCATTCTACCACTTTAAAGTTTCAACTGTAAAAGCTGATTCGTGGCTTTTAACTGTTGGTTGGAGGAATACACAGGCAATGCCTATACTCTTGACCTGTATATCTATTTGAATATTAATACTACTGTGATGTGTAACTGAACATTTCTTTCTTTGTTCTGAAATTAATTTGTTTACTACTTCTAACAATGACTTTAACCCTGAGTCAAACAATTTGATAAATGATGAATCCATGAGAGTACACTTATAACACCCACATGCTGTTGATAATAAGCACTTTAAGATTAATTTTCTGGAAATTTTCAAAATTGAAAAACACCATGAGCAAAACAAATTGGTTGAGGTGTTGGAACCCACATTTAACCTAGGCATCTTGCTTTCCTATTTAAAGTCTGGTGAAACTTCCCTTATTCTCAGCTAACAATATGTAAGTTCAATAAAGGACACGATCTTAGTCTGTTCTCAAGGAGAATTCTTCTTCTTTTAAAGATAAAGTAATGGGAACAGTTAATCTTCTAAGGAACACATCAAAGAGAACTGAATTAAATCTTTAAAGGCAATAATAAAATGACTAAAAGAAAACATCACAGAATACTAAATACGAATAGAAGATACTTTCTCAAATATTCTTAGGAAAATGCATCAAATCTCCAGCAGCACCCTGGGGAGGAGGGGCATAGTTTATCTTGAAGTCGGAAAATCATTTATTTATTCTCTTATGCTAATTTGGAGGTATCCTTTCCTCCCATAGATTTATCAAGTAAAATATTCTTCCAGGGGTATATGTAGTTCTAATAAATTTACAAACAAGTTACATGGCTTTAAACAATTATGCCATGAAGAACAAATCATAATTGTAAGTAAGTTTTTAGAAGTAGTTACCAAAATTCTCTCTCCAGTGAAAACAATATTTTGTTATTATACATCACTTACTAAAAAAAACATAGAATTTTTATAAATAACCTTAGTTAGCTATAAGCGCAAACAATAATCAACATATAAACTTAATTTATAAAATTAATCACTTAAGTAATCAAGTCAAACGTCTTGGCTTATTTTTTGTCAAGTGAAAAAAAAAATTGCAAAAAGTCAAATGAGCATATTGTTGCTCCTAAGTTGATTGACATAAACATGGTGCAGAGGAGACTTAAGATGCTATACGGAAGGCTTCTGCTGCCCTGAGTGACACTCAGTAACAGGCTCCAGAAGCTCTTTATGGCACTTTCCATTCAGAGTTAGTGCCATCACTGCCCCTCACCCCCTTGTATTTGGCCTGATTCCCAACCTCCCATCCTTCCTGTACTTCAAGCATTTTCTACACTCTTTTCAAAATTCTTTTGCTTCCAGAGAGCTCTGACCATGCCAGTGCTACCCAGGGCCTCCAGAGGCTCCCCCCCCCTCACTCTTCAGCTCTGTTGCTGACTGCTGCCTTCAAAACTGGAACATGGTTCCCTTGTGACCCCTCTGTCCTTCCTCCTCCAAAGTCACAGCAGTGTGTTGTGTGAAAGGCTAAAAGGACAGAGAGAAAAGGTGCTTGCTGCATGCTTCTTTGTTAACCTGGAGGTGTTGGTCCAGCTTGCTTTCTATCCCCCAGGTATTTTACAATGTAAAGAAGGAGCTGTGCATTAATGCTTGTTCCAGCTAGATGCCTGTGTGTGAAGCAAACCATTGTATACAAGTAGTAGGGATATATACGTTCAATAGACATTTTCATAAGCAATTTTTCTCTTTTTTAACTTTAATGTCTTTCCATATTGCATTCATCTGCATAACAGTAAACACATGCCCCGACAGAAAGTTGCAGGCAAGGATATTTATTTATAACAGATGGCACAAAGCAGGAACATGATGAATTAGTGTGTGGCTCCTGAACTAGCAGGCCCATAAATAAAGTGTCCTCAAAGCTACTTTGGGGATCTCGCTTGCTCAGAAGGAAGAAAGGAACGATGATGCTCACAATTTTGTTGCCTTATATAAAATAATTCCAAACATGTGCAATTTAACCACATCCAACCCTAATTTTGTAGCTGAATTTTTCATCCAAAAATGTGCTTATAGGTAGCTTTTTAGATCCATGAAACAACTGTGGCAATTGTAATTTTTCTTTCACTTCTTCTTTTTGTGTATTGACCTAACGGCTCAAGACATTTTAAAAAGGATGGAATTGCAAACTGATAATGGTCAGAATGAGACAAAGACCAATGTCATTTGCATAAACACTTGGGTGAAACTGAATATATTGATAGCTAGAATAGAGATCACTCCCAAGCATACTGTAATTAAAGATACAAATGCTCACTTGCAAACACTGGGTAATTTGGTTGCTGTCCCAGTGTAAAAGAATACTAGATTGGTAAACATTTGAGGCCAACTTTGGTGGTCCTCTAGAATGTAGCTCTTTACTTTCAGAAACACTATTTTTTTTTAAACAATTTTGGGAATTCATTAACCTTGTTATTATTTTTAAGAGGTGCTGGGTTACAGTATTTAACAGTTTCATTAATCCCTGAACACATATAGTAATCTAAATGCCAGCACAAAAATATGTGAATGCATAGGTGAGCATACTTGGATGTGTAAATAATTTCAACCTAACGATATTTTGATGATTGAACAGGCAACTGACATAAAGAAGTCTTAGTTGGCAAGGAAATGTTTTCCATGTTTTAGACATAATATTACCTTAACTTACACTGTGCTGTGCTGCATGAACAGGTAAAATTAAATCCATTACCTGGACTTAAAATAGGCTGCATGAACAGATAAATTTTACCATGTGTGAAACAGCAGTTTCACTCAACATCAAATAGGCTCTTTGGGTTCTTTTTGTTCAGTGAGGGAAAAGAGCTTCAGAGGCTCAGCATCCTTACACACTTACAAAGAAAAGCTTTTGTTAGTGCAACAGCACTCAGATCACAAAGTCAAAGTGCAATGTGGCCTTCCATGTCTTTTCCAAAGTTCTTTTAGAAGCAGAACCATGGAGGGGAACAGTATTTCAAAGAGTCTCACACATACACAAGACATGAATTTTGATGAACTTGAGAAGGAGTGTTCCACAAGGAGTGGGACATGGGTAGAAGAGAGCAATGGGCGTGAATAAGATCAAAATGCGTTATACACATGTATGAAATTGTAAAATTATAAAGTCTATTTTCAAAGAAAATTAAAACAACTCTTAATAGTTTCTTTGCTGAAGACATTCCAGTGTTATTTGAAGTCGGATAGGTTCACTCATGACAAAGAAGCATGAGAAGGTCTTCTGGGCTCACACACAGTCACAGAGCTCAACACTGTGTGGTGCAATTCCCAGAGCATGAAGAAGCCCCCTAGCCCACTCTGTGAGCTGAGTGAAAGAATGTCATCTCTTTCAACTATACAGAACAAAAGGATGCTTGAATAAACACCTCTTGGTCATGTTTCTTGAGAAAAAAAAAGACTTTGAAAATGGTTAGGAATTATTTGTGTTTGATTTTGATAAATGTGTAAGAAGGATTTGTCACGCTCTTTTTGAAACATGGAGTTAACAAACTCCAGACCACAGCCTAGAGTCACCTGATAAGGGGGTCTCACTTGAGGTACTTGAGGGATCAGATTGGCCCATGGACATGTCTCTGGGACATTGTCTTGATTATTAATTGGTAGAGGAGGGCTCATCCCTCTGTGGGTGGAGCTATTACTTGAATAGGAGGTCTTGGGTATGTAAGCATGAACCTACAAGAGAGCTAGGCAGATAATACTTTCTGTTTCCAGTTTTTGCTTGAATTAGTTCTCTTACTTTCCTCAATGTATAGAAGCTGTAAGCTGATATAAACCCTTCTCTTTTATCACAGCAACAGGAAGGAAACCATTACAGTGTTTTTCCCGTCAGTTCTGTTGTCAACTTGAAACACCTGGGAAGAGCAGACCTCAGTTGGCAAGTTCCTTGATCATATTGATCTGTGAGCATATCTAAGGAACATTTTCATGCTTGTTTACTGATCCTGAAGGGCCCACACCACTGTAGACAGTACCAAGCAGATGAGCTGAGCAAGCCAGTAAGCAGTCTGCCTCTGTGGGTTTTGCTTCAGTTTCTGCCTCCAGGTAAATTCCTGCCTTGTCTTCCCTCAATGATGGACTGTAACCTAGAAACCAAATATATTTTTTCTTCTCCCTGTAGGCTTAGATTTTTCTAAACCTACTTTATTTAGGTTTCCAGAACACTTCAATTGCTCTTCTAGCCCACCAACCAGAGGTGTGGGTAAAAGAAGATTAATAGGAAAAGGAGGTTGTGGATCTGTTTAGAAGTAGTTCTTTGGGGTGATTCAACTCTTGATTGATAGGATACCAGCAGTCCTGCCCAATAGCAATCACCAAACACGAATCAGTAACATCAGCTCAACACAAGAGAAATCACAGAGCTCTAACGAATTGGCACACGTCAGCAGAAGTGGCCAGAATCAGTCAGAATACCATGAGAAGTTCATTGGTGCATTTCTCTCTATGAAGTGAAGACCAGCAAAGACCAGTGAAGACCAGTAAAGTAGTGAGACCAGCTAAGCTGGCACTTCCAGCAAAGAACAGCAAAGTGATGTGCAGCCACAGAGCATAGGGATGCAAGAGTGACCTCTCACTGTTTGCGGGGTTCCACTTACACTCTTTCCAAACTTCACAAGCCTTCTCAAGTATCTACTACAGGAAACTATCACATGTCCTTCCTCATGTCTGCTTTCAGCAAAACATCCTCTCCCAAGACAGCTTCCAGAAAAACATTTCATGACACAAGTTTCCAAAGAAGCCAGAAATTTCCACTTCATGCCCCAAGTTGTTGTTGTTGTTGTTTTTTATTTTACTATGGCCACAAAAAACAAATATGAGCAAGTGTTTAATCCTTACAAAAACTTTTACACATGAGCAAGTGATAGTCATGGTTAATCTTAGCTGCTGCTGTTATTTTTACCATTCTCTTCTTTTCTTTCCTTTTAAAATAATTTTCGCTACTCTGTGACTCAGGCTACTTAGCCACTCCATGGGTTTGTGGTTAGGAACATTAAGATATTAGTAAGTAAAAACTACTCCTATCAAGTTATATGGAAATAGGAGACAATTTTTGTTAACTAGGGGTGTGCTTAGCTCTAAGACACTAAAATCTCATGTTTTGATAATTCAGACATCAAATTTAGAACCTGGAGAAGACAATGTGATGGAATTGAACTTGTACATTCATAAATTGGTCCAAGAAGTAGGGGAAGAGCTCTGTTTGTATTTGTATGGTAATAGAGACATTGATTCATGAAGAACACGTGACCTTGATTGAGTCACTATTGGTCTCTCTCTCTCTCTCTCTCTTTTTTTTTTAGCAACCCAGAGTATTTGTATTTTATTCCCCTTCCAAGAATCTATTAGAAAATGCAAGTATGGGCCAGGAAGTGGTGGTGCACGCCTTTAATCCCAGCACTTGGGAGGCAGAGGAAGGCG
>NC_034592.1:98286342-98290274 GCF_900095145.1 Mus pahari
AAAAAAAAAGAAAAAAAAAAGAAAGAAAGGAAGAAAGGAAGGAAGGAAGAAAGAAAGAAAGAAAGAAAGAAAGAAAGAAAGAAAGAAAGAAAATGCAAATAAGATCTTTCCTGAAAGTAGACTATTTCAAAGGCATGAGAAAAGAATAATAGTAGTTAATGCTAGATTAATATTAGTGCTCTGAATAATTTCATTTAATCACAGAACAATCAATTGAGCTAATTACTATAGTTATCTTTGTTTAACAGATAAGGAAACTAAATCTTCAAACATCATTAGTTTTCTCAGAATTTCTATCCCTTACTCATAGGATTGAAACACAGCCCCTCTTAGATCAGAGACCAAGTGTTTGGGGATCCTAACTCTGCTGTTTTTACACAGCTTGCTTCTTCTGTCCACACGATATTCTGTCTCACCATGGCCCCCAAACAGTAGGAACTTAGTCTCTCACAGTAGGATTTCTGCAACGCTTTGTGTGACTGCCTTCTTTACTATTCCCCCTTATTTCCCTTACTCCTAGTGTTTGTCTAAATGGATCATGTAAGTTTTAGATGTATTTGCTTTAATGCTGTGTATATGTTTGTGTGTGTCTGTATGAAGGTATTTGCCTGTGAGGGATGATGCTCTAGGAGGCTAGAAGCAGCAAATAACCCTGAAGCTGGAGTTATAACTTGGTTGAGAGCAGCCTGACAGATATGCAAGGGACTGAACTGGATCCTCTTCAAAGGTAGCTCGTGCTCTTTACTGCTGAATCATCTCCTCGGTGCCTGAATCATACAGGAGTTTGCATATTAATAAAGATGACTTTCTCTAGGCAGTCTACGTATTATTCTTTTATACCTCAGTGAGTTAAATACCTGGAAAATTCAATCTAATGAGTTCCGCTATTTTGACCTGTTTCTCAGAAACTATTTTATTCAGCCAATGCTCTGGTTGTCTGTAAAAATGTTAATTTTATATGGACCCTCCCAGACATAGTTATCTGTAGAATTCGCTTCCTTTTTTCTTTGTCATGGTCAGCCTAGTTGGAAATATTAAATTCAAAAGCAACAAAAAAGTATGATAACAATTTTGGAACACCTGAGAGCTCTGATATGATGCATTTACCAAATCTCTTCCCATGGGATATGAGGCAAGAAAGGACCAGAATTTTTTTTTTTTCAGAATGGGTATTTTGCAGGTAAATGAGGTTCTGTGATGGCCATGCAACAAGGACCTTCTACAAAATGGTCGCATGAAGTCCTTTCAGAAAGGAGCATGTCTCCTTACCAACCACATGTACTCTATAGTTATGTTTCATAATGCTGTTAGGGTTTTTCCAAGGCTAGATGGGATTACCACTGCTGAGACAAAATACCTGAGAAAAATCAATTGAAAGCAGGATTTCAGTCATGGCTACTACTGTTTTGGTGAGACAGAATATCGTGTGGACAGAAGAAGCAAGCTGTGTAAAAACAGCAAAGAGTTAGAATCCCCAAACACTTGGTCTCTGATCCTATCAGTAAGGGATAGAAATCCTGAGAAAACTAATGATGTTTGAAGATTTAGTTTCCTTATCTGTTAAACAAAGATAACTATAGTAGTTAGCTCAATTGATTGCTCTATGATTAAATGAAATTATTCAGAGCACTAATATTGAGCCAGCATTAAATACTATTGTTTTTTTTTATTTTTTATTAATGGTTGGTATTCCAGAATCCATACATTTCCTTTTAATATGGCTTTAGCTATACCATTAGATGTATCATGTCCATTGCTCCTTAGGTCTTAATAGTTTCCTAATTTTCATTACTTTGTCAGATTTGATTTGTTTTTCCCATGTATTTTTACGCTGCTAAACTCAGGGATCCTCGTTAAGAGCTGAGTGCTATATTGTTGTGTTGAGGGATAAGTGTTTGAATACATATTTATATATCTCCCAAGCTGTGAAATATAAAATCAGAGATATAATACAGGTAGCACAATATAAAACGCATGGTATTCATCAAGAATACTTTGAATCAAATACATGGTCAGTTTAAAAATGTTTAAATGTTAGCTCAAAAGAAATATGTATGCTTTAGTTTTTAGAGCTCCACATATGTTAACTAGATAATTGGTAACAATGGTACTTTGTTATTTATATCTGAAACATGACTATTTGTTCATATTTTTCTTTAGCTTGTGTAGTGTGTAGTACTTAACATAGGTTATTATAACTGTGAATTTACAATACCTCTAAAATCTTCAGAGAGATTTTTAGGATTGCTTTGTTAAATATAGGCTTGATTACTTTAGCTCCAGATGGCCAGTTCATTTTTCATACTACTCATTGACTCTGACTGTTCAACTGTGCTCTTAACCTTAAGGATCTATTTATCAGACATTATAGCCGCATTATCTTCATATTTGTTAGAACTCACTATCCTGTGAGAGTTCAATTACATTGATTGCTCCAATTAGTATCTATGAGTATATTTCTGCACATGGGCATGACTTTGTGGCCCCTTATTGAAAGGTGGAGTCCAATTAACTACCCTTTGGATGTAGGTTGTTCTTGTGATTTGGTTTTGGCCAATTTAGTGAACAGAAATGACAGTGTGTCTCTTTAAGCCTTGGCCTGGAGAGATATTCTGTTTCTCTTCTCACTTAGCATTCTTTAACAGCTCAGGATAGCCTGCTGGAAGATGAGAAACATGTGAGCAAGTTGCAAACTCCTCCCTGTCAGCCAAAGGCTAACATGCCAATCAAGCCACCCTAGACCAATAACCTGACAACATCTTTAACAGCAGGTGCATGAGAGAGAAAGTGTGTTGATAATGAGCCAAATCTATAGAAGTTCCCACTTGACCTGAAACTCATGATACCTATAATTTATGCCACTAAATGTTGTATTACTTCACTATTAACATTAACTATCTAGTATGAACAATGGAACTTTCTCAGTTTCCAATAGTCTACTTTTAAAATCACAGATAATTTGTATTTATAATATGCCATGTTACTGCTGGCATTGCAGTCACTCACCTGTACTATGATTTTTAGCATGTTTCAAATGTAATAATTAGATTTTTCAGAGTCTGACCTGCAAGTGTCTCTGGTGTAAGGGATTCCATTGTGGTTACAGATGTGTGGGTATGTGAATATAGCAGCTTTTATGGTATTTGCTTTTCACTTTTATCAATATTATTATTTTTCTTTCTTTGGTTTATATATTAGATTAGCGAAGGTTTCTTTCTTTTTTTTTATTTTACTTTTCTATTTCTTTTACTAGTTGCAAAGAAATACTTTCCAACATTCTTAGTAGTTATAGCTAAATGTTTACTCAAGGTTTTATGACATTTTTCATCTTAGTCACTGTTGTTTCCCATCCTTGTCTCCATCTTTCTATGATGTCTTACTCTCTGGAAGCTACTTTTGGTGTTCTTATATATAAGATACAGAATTCTCTCAGGCTTTATTCACCTAATATCAGCTGTGTTTTGACTAACAGAACGGGTGGGCGTAGGGTTCACGGCTGGCAAGCATTCCCTGCTCATACCTCAGATACACCATTTCTCTCTTTAGTTCATGTGAAGAGCTGCCTGCAGGGCGTGAGCTAGATGACCCCAAATTACTTAGCTGGCTTTCAGAATTTTATCTTTTTACAACTTTATAAGAAATACATATCCACATGAATGTATTTTGAATATGTTCATTATTTCGTCCCCTTTCTGTGACTGCTTGTACTCTTATGTTAATTTCTGTCCCTAAAACTGTTCGCAGGAGGTCTGCATACACATAGCTTCTGGGAACCTGCCCCAAGTTGGTTCTGATTGGTAAATAAAGATACTGACAGCCAATGGCTGGGCAGAGCAGACAGAAGTGGGTTTTGTTTGTTTGTTTGTTTGTTTCTGGCTTTTTAATCTTTTTTTTCCTTTATTTACATTTCAAATGCTATCCGGAAGGTTCCC
>NC_034592.1:98290440-98293383 GCF_900095145.1 Mus pahari
CGCAGGGGATACTGGTTAGTTCATATTGTTGTTGCACCGTTGCAGCCCCCTTCAGCTCCTTGGGTACTTTCTCTAGCTCCTCCATTGGGGGCCCTGTGCTCCATCCAATAGCTGACTATGAGCATCCACTTCTGTGTTTGCCAGGCACTAGGATTCCTGGACTAGTGACAAGGAGGAAGGAGAAGGATCTTCTATGCCCGTGCCAGGAGAAGTGGAGGAGCGGAGATGTTACACCTGAGAAGGTGCGGGATAGAGAGCATATCCGCCATTATATGAGCCAGGGCTGCACAACTGGGTCCAGGGAAGCCAAGACGGAATATAGGATTTAGTAAGTAATAACTCAGGTTTATTGGAGGGAGGTGGGTTAGCCAGATGGAGGTTAAGAAGTGGCCCAACCATTGAGGTGATTAAGGTAAATCTAAATGGAAAGGCTGTGTGCGTGGCTTTCGTTTGGGAACCTAGAATGTTGGAGTGGGTCGCATGGAACCCATCACTGGGCTCTAATTAACCACTGCTACACCTTAAAAATCATCCTCAGACGTGCATTTGCCTTCTTGGCTTCCTCTCCTAACTTTTATCCTTCTCTTCGCATTTTTCATGACTTTTATTAAAAATGAATCTATAAGATTAACTTTTTCCATCATATACAGGTACAGTCTTCAGTAACATATTTTCATTCATTCTCATAGAGCACTCCGATTGTACCCTCCCCCTCCTCTTTTTAGTCCTGTTACTATTCTTAATAATTTCCCGAGGGACGTTCTTTTATTCCTTGACTCTCAGGCATTCTCGTCTTTCATTCACACCATTTCTTGAGGGGGTCAAGGACGGCAGGTTTTATTCTGCAACCTTTCTTCACTTCTTTTCTGAACGTGCTTCTGCTGTTTACTTCCTTACTAGGGTTTCTTTTCTTTCTCTAACACTTTAGTTTTGTCCCACAATGAGATCCCACTACTGCAGGACTCCAGTGATCCCTCAGATCCCTCAACTCCAGTGTCCTCAGATCAACCTTAACAAGATTCATACCCCTGTTTTGTTGGGAGGCAAAGAAAGGATGGCAACCAACATAAGAGGCTAGCTTCAATCCCATCATCACTGGTCCCTCCCGTGAGCAGGAGTGGGGGCCGTGGATGTACTGGTTGCTGGAGGAGGGCTGCTCTGGTGGAGATAGTTCCTTGTAACTGTGAAGTCTGCTATAAGGCGAAACTTCTGCTGCTGCTTTAGAGGAAGCCCTCAGGCTAAGGTACCTGCCTTTGAGAGGAGACAGTGAACATGAAAGGGCAAAGTCTAAAGCCTAAGGCACAACAGGAGAACAATCATATCCTAGCAAGTTTTGTCACTTGCTCTTGTGTTCCACAAGATTTAACTGTGATTTCATCTTGCATGGTGGTAGTGGGTGGTGGTGGGTGCATGTTTGGGAACATGTTCAACACTGTTGGACTTAACAAAATATCAGTCTATAGTGATTTTTCTTGTTCTTAGACCTTTTGGCTCAAGCAGAACTTAAAAATTCATTTCTCATTTGGAGGAACTCCTGAGCTGTGAAGGCAGTGTGGCTTCAGACTGAAGCTGGGTTTGTGCATGTTGCTGGCTTGCAGTTTTGATTAATCACTTTCTTCTCCCTGGCGATCTGAGGCATGCTTCCTCATCATATCCCCAGAGTGGTGGACTTTCATCTCCCTTCTCCTTTTCTCTGAGCCCGTGGCTTTGAAGCTGCTGAGTTTATGTTCTAAGTCCTAGCATCACATAGATCCATGGTCTTGTCACCTGTTTTTAAGCATGCTTTGTAACCCTAAGCCCCTGGCAGCTGCCAGGTTTGAGGACCCTACCCCAAGGCTGCTGCAGAGTCAGCGCCTCTGCTTACAATTAGAGCACGTCAGTTTCCTAGTTTCTGTCACCTGGGACATAGGCTTGTTACTTTTCAAATTTAGATACATGATAAATCTTAGGGATGTGTTCCCATTTTTCTGAACTTTGGTAGCAGAATGGTTTCAGCTTCATGCCTGCTCTGCTTGCTGGAATTGATCACATAGATTTATTTTTTAACCTAAGAGTTATTTAAAAATAATGTAAGAGTATTTTCAGTGCAGTGCTTTGTTGTTAAAGTAAAAAGATGCTTGGATGTCTAGATTCTTCTGCATCTTAATGGGGAGCCATCTATGAATGAGTTGTGCCTTAGACAAGCTGTTTATACTTAATGTGTCTGTTGGAAGGATGTGTTCACTGACTTTTACACATGTAAGGAGAGAGAGAGAGAGAGAGAGAGAGAGAGAGAGATATGTTGGGTGTCTTCTACCCATCTCTAACTTGTTTTTTGTGACAGAGTCTCTTACCTGTGCTCAACACTTTGGATAGACCTCCTCCTGGCAAGCAAGCTCCCTGAATCCACCTATAACTTCCCCCACTCCTTCTACACTATAGTTATAAATGTATGTGTTGGCTTCTATGTGGGTGCTGGGGATCTGAATTCACATCCCCATCACTTGTGCAACAATCGTTTTATCCAGTGTGTCATCTCCCTAGCCTCCTGATTACACTATTTAAAACTGAATTTAATCACATAGAAAAGAGAACAGACTTTTGAGTAAAATCCCTTACAGGATTAAATTTTATCAACTAGATTATAACTGAGTGCTCAGTACTGACACAACCAACTCAACATGGCTAATATAACTAATAATTGAATAGGTCTATTTTCCTAGCCTCTTCACTAAATTTTTAGTATCCCATGAGAAAGGCAGGATGGGGTTTCATATCCCTGTGTAACCAGGGCATGGATGAGCTTCTAGCAAAGCATGCTGGAAATTTTAGAAATATTCTGTCTTAGTCAGGGTTTCTATTCCTGCACAAACATCATGACCAAGAAGCAAGTTGGGGAGGAAAGGGTTTATTCGGCTTACACTTCCATACTGCTTGTTGATCACCAAAGGATGCAGGACTGGA
>NC_034592.1:98294441-98318962 GCF_900095145.1 Mus pahari
AGGAGAGAGGAGAGAGGAGAGAGGAGAGAGGAGAGAGGAGGGAGGAGTCAGGTTTGTAGATAAGCTTTAAGACAAAATTAGGTGATGAGATCCCAGAAGACAAGGGGACAAAGTCAAAGATGCACCTGAAAGATTTATTCACTTTAAGGTCTGAAAAGTTTGAGGGCTCCATGTGCTCATCATTATTCAAGTCTATATGATGTTCTGCTGTTTAGATATCTAAGTAAGTCTATCCAGTCACCTGGGGAAGGACATTAGAGTGATCCTAATCTGAGGTGATTATAAGTGGAGCTGTCATATAATCCAGGACTACCTCATTGTGTGGACCTATTGTTTCATGTCTCTTTAGTGAATACAACACACAGAATGAACCGACTATAAAGCAAGTGTTGAGTCAGGAAAATGCCAAACTGTTTTCCAAAGCTAGGCTGTTTTGCATTTCTACCAGTTGTGCAAATGACTTCTAATCACTCTGCATCTGTGGCAGACTTGCCACGGTAAATACTATAATTTTAGTATTTCGATGGCTATGTCATGATATCTCAAGGTTCTGAATTGCATTTATCATGACTAATAGTAACAGCATCTTTACATATGTTCATTTTTCATGTGTATTTTCTATGGTGAAATGTGTGTTCGTTTTTCTCTAGTTCAACAGTAGGTTTCTGGTTTTCTTAGTTGTGAGGCATTAGATACCCCCTGTGTGTGTGTGTGTGTGTGTGTGTGTGTGTGTGTGTGTGTGTGTGATGCGGACAGAAGGCATGGCAGGATAGTTAGCTCAGCTCATGGTAGCAGAACCATGCCATGGGGAATATTTATATTACAGTGGCCAGTTAGCAGATTCGCAGAACCCAGACCCAGTGTAACCTTCAAAGTCTTTCCTCAAAGGACCTATTTCCACCATGCAAGCTCAGGCCTTAACTTCATAGTTTCCCTAAATAGCACTTACCTAACAAAGGTCAGGCATGGAAAGAATGTGATTCAGGCTCACAACATGAGAATAATCTGTGAAATTTAAAAAGCTATAGAAGAAGTTGTATTTTCTAAAAACTCAGAAAACTAAGCACATGAAAATGGGTAGCATAAAAAGCATTGAATTATAATTGTAAGAAAAGGGAGATTCAGAAATACTGTGAATTACAAGGAAGAAAACAGATGGAGGAATAGAAGCCAAATTTTGCCCATCATAAAGACAAAGACCTTTACCCTAAGCAGTATAGTTAATATCCTTTGTTATAGGATCAGAAAATAACATATAAGCCTTAAGTTCCTATCATTTGATGTGTGTTTCTTTGCCATGGTAACTTTAACAGGCATACTGGTCCCAATGAAGATGACATTTTAACTTATTATAATCACTTCAATGATCAATAATTTTGTGTTTTGAGGATAGAATGTATAGATGAATGTCAGAGGGAAATGACTCACTCAACAGATGTTTAAGTAGTGTGAGAATATGGACAGCTATCACATGACCAAGTTTTACAGTGTCTTGTGGAGAGGGTGCTATGCCCACATACTACTGGTAATGGGAGCAGCAGAACATGTGGGTTTTCTTGGTAACAGGGGAAGGAAGGTTTTCAATGAAAATAGAGCTACTTAATGCCTCGTGATTTTACTTATTGCACCACAATTCTACTGTCTGAGTAGAAAGCAAGTTAAGCTAATAGAATACTCAGCCCTAACAAAGGTTAGCAGTAGGGAGAACTTACTGTTAGAACAAGTGCATGACTGAAGGGGAAAAAAAATACCAGGAAGAAAACAGATGGAGAGATGGAAGCCAGAGAGCGGTGTGTCTGTGGGAGGATAAAGGGGTGGCGAGAAAGAGAATGGGGAGGGGGGGCACCGCAGATGATTCAAACAATCTTTTAAAGGTTTGTTCCCTCTTTTTGGAAAATTTAAAAATATTTTCAGCAAACAATATTGCTCCTCTCCTGGTTCTGCTTTATCCAGCCTTCCTCTTCTGCACTGCTGTCTGTTCTTTGTTTTGTATGCTAGCCTTCCATGGGGAATTCTGCCTAACCAGACACTAGGGGAAGTGCCAGCTATGTCAATCAACTGTCATAACTAGGGCTAGAGACCAAAAAAGAGCAGCACAAGCCAAAGAGTGTGTGTAGGGGGAGAGACAGAGATGGTGTGTGGGAGTGCATTGTGGGTGAAGCCAGTGGGGAGGGCTAGAGGAGCTCTTTCGGCTGGGAAAACACATTCTACCCATTTCTCCTGAGTCACTTCAGTTAGACTTTTTTTTTTTTTTTTCCTTCATCTCTATGGGAAATCAAGAGCAAAGGCTTAGCTTATCAGTAGTTTCCCTGAGCCAGGAATCAGACAGCTGAAGAGACATCCTGTATCAAGCTTTGAAATACTGACCTCAACAGAATCCCCACCCTGAATACCAAACAGAAAAGCATTTCGTGTAGATAGGCAGGCTGGGCCAGGCAATAGAAAAAATGCAGGTCTAGAAAGTGCCCTTCACAGAAGAGACAGGGAAGAGGGCCTCTTTCTGGCATCATTTGGAATCTGGAGGACTTGAGAACTCCAGCCATTTCCTTTTGTTTGGATTCAATTGAAAAAGATCATTAGACATGCACTTCTGCCAAACAGTTAGTTCTGGTCCAGAACTGTGCCCAAAGGCAGACCTAGAACTCAGTGTTGTATTCACCATGTGACCTGTCTAATCCAGAATGGACTTGCATGCCATGCTCTTTCCAGAGGTTACAAAACTACCAGGACACCTGCAATTCGCACTAACGTATATAAACCTAAGTGTTTTTTCTCCCCCTGGTAGAATGAGCCACGTACTTCTTAACCTTAGCTGAGATCTGATACATTCTTTGACATGAATTTATGAAAAGGAAAAACAAACACTCCAAACCCCTGGTTTATTTTGTTTGCTTGTTTGTTTTTATAGAAAATCCTGGTTGTTCATGGTGACTACATTTATATTCGCTCTCTTCATCTGTTATTTATTGCAGTTACTAGCTATAACTTGATTCATCCCTTATGATCATGTGATAGTATATTAACCTAGATTCAAGTATGCCAAGGCTTGATGAAGAATAAAAATTGCATATGAATTCCCAATTACATCACTTTTAATACTCCATACTGTAGATTAAAAGATAATCCAATTTAGCTACAGAAGAAATTGAACTGCATGTTCCTCCTATTATCACTCATAGATAGAGGAACTACAATAATATACTTTGGGTAATCAATAGATTAGAATCAATTATACATTAACACTTAGGGAGTTCACATTTCCAACGGCCTCACCAATATGAATGATATTTCTGATGCCAAATTCATCTCTAAAGATTTTGACTTAAGTGAAATATAGACAATAAATTCAAATGGCCATCTGCCTATCTGTGCAGCATTATCAAAGAACACTCATTTTAGCAGAGGTTGGCACGCACTTATGCTCTTCATCATGGCTCCAGAGAGTCATCCTTCACTTGTTAGACCAGATTTTCTTTTACCTATTTCTGGCCAAGCATCATCTGATATATATATATATATATATATATATATATATATATATATATATATATATATATTTAAATTTGTGGTTCCTCAGTGGATGCTCACAGTCATTAGATGGAGCACAGGGTCCCCAGTGAAGGTGCTAGAAAAAGTACCCAAGGAGCTGAAGGGGTTTGCAGCCCCCTAGGAGGAAGAACAATATGAGCTAACCAATACTCCCAGAGCTTCCTGGGACTAAACCACCAATCAAAGAAAACACACAAAAGGACTCGTGGCTCTAGCTGCATATGTAGCAGAGGATGGCCTACATCAATGAGAGGAGAGGTCCTTGGTCCTGTGAAGATTCTTGCCCCAGTATAGGGGAATGCCAGGGCCAGGAAGAAAGAGTGGGTGGGTTGGGGAGCAGGGAGGGGGGAGGGGATAGGGGATCTTCAGAGAGGAAACTAGGAAAGGGGGATAACATTTGCAATGAAAATAAAGAAAATATCTAATAAACAAAAAAGAAAAAATACTTGTGGTTCCTCAAGGAGAAACTCACATCTATTTGTGACTATAACGTTTGAGGCAAGTATTTGTTTGTTTGTTTGTTTTTTCACAGCTTCTTCTAAAGAAGTCAAAAGTCAAACTTGAAGAGTTTAAAAGGCAAGATGCTTTTCTTAATAAGCAGTTCATCTTGAACAAACTTAAAATCAATATATGCACCATAACAGGAAATGGTGTACATGAAATAGTATTTTTATAGTACATAACATCTTGTCATTTGTCAACACATTTGCCTTTCATATCCCCTGTAGCTAAATTTGGCATGAAAAAGCCTATATAGAAAGACATCTATGTATTCCTGGGTTTCTGGTGCTCATCTCTGAAAGGCCAAAGCGCTTGACAAGTTGGCTATTTTAACACAAAATGATAGGACGGGACAAAGAGCAGATACAGAAGGAGACGAGCAGCAGTTTTGGAAAATTCCAGGCTACTGTGACACTGTAAAATTCTCAACAGACTAGGACATTATAAAAGACAGGGAACTTGCTAAGGCAAAGTGAAGGTGAAGATTCACTTCCATTGAAAAATTTTGGCTCTGTTTCTTGAGGTAAATTCATTTCTGTATGTACATATGTGTATAAGTATTTCTTTATCTTGGTAGCATTATGGGGTTGAATTCAGAGTATCAATTTATACAGATAGAGTGTTCTACCAGTAAGCTACAGCCCTAGCTCTTGTGAATTTATTTGTAAATAAACCAGATTCACTTTCTCTGCAAGGATGCAACACAACATATTTAAGATTTAGAGTCAAGTAGTGCAACATAGTGTACTGAATTTGTAAAGGAGACTCAGTCAAAAATGTACAGAGTCCTAGTCAGGAAGTATTATCACAGAAAATATATAGAAGAAAGGAGGTAGAGTAAGAAATCCTATTCATTCATTCATTCATTCATTCATTCATTCATCCTAACATTTAGAGCAAGGTCATATACTGAATAAGAGACAAAATTACCTAAATATCTAACTTAAATATATGTGAGCTTATGTAGTAAAGAAAAAAATATGACTTTTCAATGTTTTCAAGGTTGTCCAGGTCACACATGCATGCACGCGCACACACACACACACACACACACACACACACACATACACACACACTTAATCTCCCTAAACAGAAAGCTTGTGCCTCAGTGATGCTACTGTGTATTTCTAAAGTTTAAAATTTTACCTAAATTTCAGAAACTTGTCTCTTCTTGTCATTTCATAACATTCTTGGAAAAAATTTCCACTAGCCTTCTGAGAGAGAGATCAAAATGTCCCTCCCTGTCCCTGCCCCATTTCCTGATCATGCTTTGCTCTTCAGGAGCTGCATTGAATGCATGACTTATGTCCTGACTGAAAAAGTATGACTTACAAGGAAGAAAGTTTCCAACCAACAGATGCTTTTCTTCACTTTCATAGACAAGAAAATCCTTTCTCCTTGGAGCATTGCACAGGAAACGGAAAGGTTAGCTCCAAGTCTAGGAAGAGGGAATGTGACTCACCCTAATACCTTTGCTTTTTGGAGTGAACACTTCACAATGCATCCTTTTCAGAAATATATTGATTCAGTGTAATAGGAAGTAGAAGAAAAATTAATATATTGCCTGAGATTTAAAAATGACAACATTAATGAATTTTGAGAACATCCCTTTAACATTTCTGCTATTTTCTCTAAAATGGTATTGATAAAGTGAATGGAACGTTAACATTTCAGCATTTCTATAGAGCACATTGCCAATTCCAGTTAAATATATTCAGTAGAGAGTAATTCTTGAAATAAGATAAATTTGCTACAACAACCGAACAACATCACTGTGTAGAAAGCCATTCAACCTCATGTACCTTCTGCTGGCTTCAGGGTGGGTGTGGAGAATTCCGCCTGGAGCTATGAAGGGTTTCCAGCTTTCTGGACTTAACTTTTATCTTCATTTCTCTTTAGCTGTCTCCTGGGCTTTGAAGTTCTGTGTTTTATTGCCCCCTGAGTATATCCATCCGCACCCAAAGTTCATGCCTAATGTTAACAAGGTGAGCGCTGGTAACGAGGCACTCTGCAGCAAATTCCTCAGGTCTGCAGAGACAAATGGCAGTCAACAGACAGGTCTGATGATACAAGGCCAACCTCTGCCCTGCAGCCTAATCAGACACAGGAAATGCTGTCCGTGCTTGCCAACAGTATTTGGGCCACACCTTTCTCATGGATTGTGAGGTTTTTTTTTTTTTTTACAATATCCCTTCTTTTGTGAAAAATTATAAATGATAGGTATAAATCATAATTTCTTCTTTCCCACAATAGTTAAGGAAGTGTTATTGCTTATGCTGTGATCTTACCGTGAATAAAGTAACTTAGATTATAATTTTTTTTCAGTGGGTTACATAGGTATTTTTAAAGTCAGAAAACATTAGTTATGTTTGTATCTTCTATAATAGATAATACAACGTTTTGTTTTCAAAAGATATAGAACAATTCTTTTATATTGTGAATAGTACACACTCTGTTCTCTCTGAAAAATTTCCTAGAAGCTTCCCAAAGTGTACTAACCACATCGAAGATCCCTTGTCAGATATAGTGGCTGTGCTGGTAATCCCAGATCTTGAGAGATGAAGGTAGGAATATTGGAGAGTCAAAGACAGTCTGGATTTCGTAAGACTTTATCTAAAACACAAACAACAAAATGCCACCAACAAAAACACATGGAAGAGAAACAAACAGAACCCAGATGGTTACCAGTGGGGAGAAATAATTCAGTAATGGCCCCATTGAACTGAGGAGGAAACCAAAGTGGAGTCTATCCAAAGGCCTTCAATGAGACCTTAATGCATAAACAAGATAATAAAGTCTATGTATGTTTTATCTGGAACCAAATATAATTTTGCTCGTGTGACCTCTTTTGGAATATACATATAGATATGCACAAGAGAAGAGAGATGTATGGAAAGACATTTGGAGAACAAGTACGACACTACATCTAACCCTATTCTCTTCTGGAATTAAGTTTATATACAGCACCAATAGGATCTGCACCATTTTTGGCCTTTTTAGTATATTTAGAAGAATGTTAAAACAGAATTTTAGCTTTTTATATCATAAGCATTATTTCAAGAAATCTTTTTGGTTTTGTGTTTTTTGAAATAGCATCTTGCTTTGTAGCCCAGGCTGGCCTTAAACAGTACTGGAATTACTAGTTCATACCACCATGCCTAACTATAGAAACTTCCTTAAGATGGAAACATAATTATCTTGATGGTGTATTAAATTAATGCATCAGCATTAAATCAATAGTTATTTAATTGGCAAAATTCAAGTTTAAGAGGACTTAAGAAGGCAAAGGACAATGGGGGAGAGTGGTGAAGTTGAGCATGCTATGAGTCAGGCACGAGGACCAAGGTCTTACATAGAGAATCTTCTCTGGGAAGTATCAACTCTCTGGCATAACTTTGAACTGGTTATGAACTCTTTCTTCTATAATGATTGTGGCATATTGGTGAGAATATGGAAAAGAAAGAAAGAAAGAAAGAAAGAAAGAAAGAAAGAAAGAAAGAAAGAAAAAAGGAAGGAAGAGATGTGATATCCCATACATATGTACCCTTTCTCAAGAAATAAGACATTGGTGATTCTTCAGAAAACATCATTGTATTTACAAGAACCAATATCTCTAAATGTCTTATCTTTGCCAGATATGGTGACGTATATCTGTGATTCTATCAATGGGAAGGCAAAGGCAGAAGGGCAGAGAGCCCAGTCAGCCTGAGCTATTACAAGATTCATCTCCCAGGTACAAAGGACAAGAAGACTGCCCAGAACTAGTCCAGAAAAACATCCTGGGTTTACATAGTTTCTCAATTAACAAAAATCAATGCTGACTACCCAGTTCTTTCAGTGCTCAGATTTTCTTAGGAGTCTAACAAGATATTTTAAAAATATTTTTACTTTAAGCCATTATGCTGTGCTACTGTGTAAGGACACATTTGTTTTGTTGATTTTAAAAATTAAAACCACCACAGTAAACCATATTAATGTCAATGGGTAAATGTCAACTTGACACAGCTGGAGTTATCACAGAGAAAGGAGCTTTAGTTGGAGAAATGCCCCCATGAGATCCAGCTGTGGGGCATTTTCTCAATTAGTGATCAAGGGGGAGAGGCCCCTTGTGGGTGGTGCCATCTCTGGGCTGGTAGTCTTGGATTCTATAAGAGAGCAGGCTGAGCAAGCCAGGGGAAGCAAGCCAGCAAGGAACATCCCTCCATGGCCTCTGCATCAGCTCCTGCTTTCTGACCTGCTTGAGTTCCAGTCCTGACTTCCTTTGGTGATAAACAGCAATGTGAAAAATGTAAGCAGAATAAACCCTTTCCTCCCCAACTGCTTCTTGGTCATGTTTGTGCAGGAATAGAAACCCTGACTAAGACAGTAAATGTATAGAGAAATACTGTTATTTCTTGTCTTATTTAAAGTGAGATTGTTCTGATAAGTCAATGTGCTAGAAGCTAAACTGCTGGAGACTCCAAAGGATACTTACTGGAATTTGAATGACAGTTTAAAAACTGCTAGCATGAACTTTCTTTTAGATAAACCTTCTTAAATCCTGTTTGAATTTGACCATGCTATTCATTTTAGTGATCTTTAGGGTGAAAGAAGAAAATGGAGCTCTTAGGAACGTGTTTTAATGGTTAGGGATCAGTGTTTCTAGAATTTGGTAGATAACCAGGAAAAGAAGACATCTATATAAATAGAGACAATAGGAAAATATTCAGGTCTAGGATCTGACTTTTAATTATGATTCTATTTTCCATCAATGGAAAACTACATCAACTCCATAGATTTGAGGGATTTATTATGAAAAGACAGAGACATAATTAGCTAGAGAGCAAAATACAGCCTGACTTTCAAAAAGGGTCAAACTCATTCTAGGATAAGACAACCAGGGGATACTCTATTTCTGATGTTTGTGGCTACTGTAGATCACTGTGATGCATTCCTTCCAGCTGAATATGGAGATGAACTGAACTCCTTTATCACCTAATCCCGAATGCTTTAATCATCTCCACTCCTTGTGACTATCCGGTCCTGTGAGTGAAAATATGAAGTAAGGAGGGTCAACCTGCTGGAAACCTATTCTGTAAGCAATTTCTAAAGAGGTTTTCAATTGAGTAGGCCAGATGCCCAAATGTAGTCTTATAGAGGCTGAAGTGGGGCGAAATAGAGTAGGGTGTATGAGAGAACAAAGTGGAAGAGAAGAAAATAAATGACAGTAGACATAAAAGTAATTGTTATTGACCTGGGCTGGGATCAGTCATTCTTAGACATCTGAGAGTACTTCCTCTGCTCTGTCAACATGAATGGGAGGCACCATAAGAACAGTCCACTCCAGAAAGCACTTCCCAACTTCATTTCTCACAGGTGCCTTTCACCTCTAAAGTTCTAATTGCTTCTAACTTGTACCTACCACACTGAGCCTTGGGTGTTTGCTTGTTTTCCTTTGTTTTGTTTTTACCTGTATGCAGAGAAATGATAATACTATATATGTGTAGGTAGAGAAGTGTCATCAATTTTGTTTATGACCCACCTGCTGCTAAGAGGACCCAGGATAACAGTCTATCTGAAGATCAAAAGCTGGCTCTTTCCTTCATTTTTCAATCTCTGTTATTATCTGCAAAATCAGAAAATTGTACTGGATGAGATCTCACATGTCCTTCTGCCCTTCATGCTCTGTGAGTCCCTGCTAAATTATAAGATATAACCTTTCCCCAGTGAATGAAGACTATGACAGATCACAACCACTTAGAATCTGTGATAATTTTGGTCTGCAGGTGTTGCTGTGACACAAGAAGAATTAAGAGATGACAAGCAACACATCCGACAATGGGGATGAAAAGATGTTCTCAAAGTTTTGTTTACAGCACACATAGGAAAGTGAGTTTCCCCTGTTCCAGCATCTCTCTGTGAAAGGAATGGGGTCGATTTCCCAAACAGGGCAAATGGCAGAGGTTGTGTGTTCTCGCCAGCTGGACCTCCCTATCTGAAAGGATGTCCTGTTTACACTTGGCACCAGAGACTGATGATTGCATTGCCTGAGTACCCAGAGAATAGGATGGAAGGCAAAATGAATTTTCACACAAGTTTAAAAAATAGTACTTGCTGACCCTGTCATTGTACCACCTGGGACTGGTTTACCAAAGAGAATACTTACCGAGAAGGGCGAGGCCATGGTATCCAGGGAATGCAGGCTTTGTTAACCAGGACATTTTTCTCCATCCTCTCCTCTCCTCTCACCTTCCTTTTTTCTTCCCCATCACATACATTTTCCCCTTCTCCTTTTTTTTTTTTTTTCTTTCATGAAAAGAAGAGGTGGGAGCTTGGCTGACAGCCAGATTCATTTCATGAAATGAACTGTGTAGGTAGCCGAACACTGCACAATCTAATATTAGTATAGCTAAGCATTCAATAAAGGGAAAATTAGCACAGCAAGTATGTTTTAAGGTCATAAAAGTTCATTTCCCCTTTCAAAGCAATATTTTATCTTTAAAACAAGGAGTAAGGGGTGGTGGGATGCCAGAACAAAGAAGGAAAACAAGTGAGAAGCAGGGCAAAATCTTCCCTAGACACTGGACTGCAGTGGCGGCTTTGCAGTGGGTGAAAGTTAGTCTGTCCCTTGAAAAACCTTGTTAAACAAAGATGGTTCTTTAAGGACTTCTCAGAGAGTTTTTCTGCTTCTAGCAACTCATCTCTCTGACTCCCTGAACTAGTTTATAGTTAATACTAAATGCTGCCATGTTTTAGTGTTGGCTACCACTCTGCAGTAAATTTTCTGGTATAAAATGGTAGGGGCATGTGCTCATGAGAGTGTGTGTGTGTGTGTGTGTGTGTGTGTGTGTGTTTTCTGTGTATACACATACAGAGAGAATAAGAGTAAGTATGTATGCATATTGTCTGAGTATACGTACATATATACACAGAACATTTCAGAGGTATAATTTTGTCTCATAATGAGATTATCAACTTCTTTCAAGTACAGCCCAACAAAATTCTATTTTTAGGCATTATGATTCTAACACAGAAATTAGTCAAGAAATATTAAGTTAAACAAAACAAAACAAAACCAAAAAAAACTAGTTTTCTGAGTTTTTGGCTTTCCCAATGAATTTGCCCCTAATTTTATGCTGTCTTTGTTTATTTGACATTGCATATGCAAAAATCATGCCTAGAAATTGAATTGTGTGTACTTGAGGATGGCAGCATTCCTTCGACAACGAGCAAAGCCAGAATTAGCAACTGAATAGCCAAGTAAATGAAGACCAGGTACTCATAACCCACCATTTATCATGGGCTTGCAAGACAACCGCATTTATTTCAATCTATGTGTGAGAGAGCGTGCCTAGCAATCAGGTCAGCCCTATGAACATTGCACTGTATTTATCTTTAGTCTCTAAACATTGTGTGTAATCAAGGAAGTGAGATGGAGTAATAAAAACCCATTATAGAGTTCTGAAAGCCCTCAATTTCATATTTACATCTTGGAAGCAGCTCATTCTGACTTCATAACTCCTTAATTAAAGGCACAGTCTTTTTCTTTTCTGTAGGGCATTTTTTTTCACCCTCACAATACAAGCATACATTTGGTAACTAATACCAGCAATTAGCCTCATCTGCTATGTAAATGAGTGTAATTGCAATTAAATACTTTAGTAGGCCCAAAGGGAAAACATGCAATCATTACAAAGTAAGTACTGAGAGCTTGGTTAAGGGACATTGAGAAGTGTTAGCAGAAGTGCCTTTCCCGGCGGTGTCAGGAGCCTTTTCTATGGAGAATTATTTCACTGCAAGCTAAAGAACTTGACTTTTGTTTCTTGGTCTTTTTCTACAGAGATGGGAGAAAACCATCCTCCTCAGCATTCCTAAGGGTTGATTAGTTTTAGCAAAAAATGGTCTAAGAGACAGGCTTCTCTTTAGCATGGATCTAGGACCTTAAGAGTAACTTTCTGCTATTTTTGTTGTATGGCATGGATGGCAGCACTATTCATTCACAAAACCATGTTGGTGTAGCACCAAGTATTTAGCCATTCATAGCTTTAGGGGTTGAATGGACATAGCACACACAAATGGGAAAAGCAGCCTGAGAGGGGGTCAAGTGTTATTGTTACTAGCTAGTAGCACATAGAGGTTTAAGATTCTGAAGCCAGGGTGGAAGCCTCTTGCCCTCTCTAGCTACACATACTTGGACAAGTTAAACACCAAATCTGTATAATGTGAAGACATTCTGCATGTCTCAGGGATTGCTGGAAGTGTCAGATTGGTTCATCCATGGGAAACAGCTAGAATAAAGCCTGACAAAGATTAAGTACTCACTAAGTGGACACTGAAAGATCTCAAAGCATTCCACTAGGAAATTTCTCCTCTAGGAAAATTTTCCCTCTGGATCAAGCCAGAATTCAGCACAATGTACTTGAGTGGAATTATTTTGGACCCTTGAAAGTTTCCCACAATATCAAATTCTGTGGATGACATTGCAAAACAAAATTAATAATTTCCTCATGTGTATGTGTGGTGTGTGTAGGGAGGTGGATGTGTGCGTATGTGTGTGTATATGTGAAAGTGAGCAGTCCCAAGCATATACATGCATACAGAAATTTGCAGTTAATATTGCATGTCTTCCTTGATGGTCCCCCCCCCCTCGTTTATTGAATCAGTGACTGTCAGTTAAGCACAGAGCTTTCAGACAAAGCTAGTCCAGTGCCACCTTGTCCCAGAGATCTCCTGTCTCTACCTTCTGAGCATTGGGATTATAGACAGTTGCCACGCCTGCCCAACTTTAATGTGGGAAGACCTCCCATTTGCTCAGCAAGTGTTTTTTTTCCACTGAGCCACTTCTCCAGCTCATGGAGCCATGCAATTCTCACAGTCTTAGCCATTTATCCACCCGAGCTATGATTCATACTGTAAGCCAGGGACTTCTGAAGGATGCTTTCATTTTATTAATAGATAGTAGACATGCAACAAAGGTTGTCTTTACATTGATTTCTATGACTTTCAAAAGCAAATTTATAATCGATACATTTTCAAAAGCAAATTTATAATCAATACATTTAGTAGTAACTTCTCTGTTGCTTTTATAAGCACCCATTTATTCATAAAAAGTAGGTTACTATATGTTTCTTGAAATCCTCGTTAAATATTCTTAATTAACTGTGTGCCACTGAAAGGCTCAGGTCCCTTTAGAATAGTTTCTTCATCTTTACTCAAAAACTGAAGTTGAGTCTGTGACCTGTACACTTCCTTCCAGTTTTCAAATGCTAATCTTAATTTAAATAAGCCTTTCTTGTCCTGTTGGAAATGATAATGTGGTTAAAGGGTGGAAGTACACCTTAGAAAATAAATGATTCATAATGTCATTGTCAGAACAAAACAAATATAACAGGCTTCAAACTTTCTCACTTCTGATATCTCTGCTTTTGCTCTCATTTCAAATCACCGCACGTGTTCTCAACCCATACAGGCATTTAAAGACATGATCACAAACTTCCATCACTCTTTGGTTCCTTTCCAGCCATGAAAGGAAAGTCTTGATTTTAGACATCCGACATGGATGAAGCATTTTGGTCACTGTCCGTAACAGTTTCTCCGATTCCCTAGCCACTGAACAGGGAATTGTCGAACATCAGAGGCAAAGAAAGTAAGAAAAGGACACAAATAAACCCTTTTGCTACTTTGATAGAAGGGAAAACTTTCGGTTCTTATCTTTGTCTTCCTTTTTCCCCCCCCACTTAAGAGCTATAGGGAGCTTCAACAGCTGAGCACCGTCCGTCCTACTGAGCCAAGTACGTTATCAGAGAAAAGGCTGCCAGATGTTTTACAATCAAACTTGGTGCAGAACATAACTTTAATGGAAAGCAGACAGGCATTCTGTTTCCCTCCCACTGTGCTATCTATCTGAGAGACTTTCAGGAGCCCACTCCCCATACCCTCTGAAAAAGCATACTTTCTAAAGTCCTATAATTGACCCAATTTGATATAATATGAATCTTTGGGTATATGTAGAAAATAAGTAGCTTTGCTTTCTTGGGGATGAAGGATGTAAAGCCTGTATTTTTCCAGAGTGAAGACCACCATAGAAAGCAATTAATCAAACACAAAAAGGAACTTTTAGTACTAAAAGTATCCTAAAAGAGTCAAAAGCTATTTTGTTTGTGAATAACTGTTCAGCTTTCATGGGGCCTTAAATTTGATATCATTTTTTAATAAGGCAGCATAACTTTTTAATAAAAGTTAAGGGGTAGAGGGAATGTGTTTCTTTTTAAAAGGTGAAGCTTAGTTCTTTGTCATTAACATGCCATCACATATACTTAACAGAAATACAAATTATTTTTAAATCAAGTTTTAGGCAAAATCGCTTTAGTAAAGAACAGTTTTGGACCACATCTGACAATGAAGGAGATACTGCTCCCCCTCCACAAAGATATTATCTGATATATGCAAACTATAAATGCTTTCTCATAAATTTAGAGAGCAGAAAGTGTTTAACTTATTCAAACGTGTGTATATTTTTTCAAGATAAGACATATTTATTTAAATGCTTTTCTCAAACCTAAACATCCTTTTTTTAAAAAACAAACAAACAAACAAAAAACCCTTAATGTGCCTATCTTGGGCTGTAGAGCAGTTGTGCAAAGATAAATGTAATACAATTTGATTTTCAAGACTACCTCCTAGAGAATGCTAAGCATTCTGACCTTCACTTATAAGAGACTAACAATAACCAAGAAGTGAAATAAATGGAAACCCAAATAGAAATAGAGCAACTTACAGATTCCCCCCTCATTTTTATTCCTAAGAATTTTACTTTGAGATCTAGTAAAGCTATAAAAAATTCTCAGTGCAGTTGTAGAATGGTTTATTGAGCAAATATTGCACCATTTGAGACACAGTTCTCTCTCTGCTTCATCTGAGGCCCCCAGTTGCTCAGACTCTGTCTGTCTTATTTTCTCTAGAATTCCCAGTATTGAACAATCAGAAGACACTAGGCAATGGACCCTGGACTTGATGCCACTCATGTTGTCTTGCACAAACTTGTTCAATATGTTCCCTGTTGCCAACCTTGATTGAGAAGTGGTATTTGGAAGAGAAAATCATTCAGATGGTGATTAAAAAAAAACATATTTGCTTAAAGGACAACTGCAACTCAAACTAAGAAAGTTCTCAGGCCCATTTTTCTACTCTTCTGGCTAAGGCAGATCACTCAGACTCTTTTGGGAGTTACTTAGAGTCCAATTTGTCCCCTGTGGAGCAAGCTTGGGCTCTGAAGGGTAGAATCAGCATACAGATTGACTTCTTCCAGTCCTTACTTTTACAACAGTGATCATCCTTGGTTCAAATGTCTGTGAAGGCCCTTAAGGAAGACGGAATCCCATGGAAAGATATCTTTAATTTTCATTTTAGACAAAAATAGTGTTTTAAGGGAAAGTAAGTTTTTTATGAAGTCTCCATTATGACAAGTTCCCAGACATTTTCCCAGTTGAACAAAAGACCCTAGATTGGGTTTGAGTAGGTAACACCTATATTTGGCACTCAAAGGAGGATAATGCTCTGTGTGTGTGTGTGTGCGTGCGTGTGTGTGTGTGTGTGTGTGTGTGTGTGTGTGTGCTTGCACATGCCTGCATGTATGTTAATGTTATACATTACCTTGAATCATTAAAACATCATGCTTATTTTTCTTATTTTAAAATTATGACAAATTGAGCCAGGCGGTGGTGGCCATGCCTGTAATCCCAGCACTTGGGAGGCAGAGGCAGGTGGATTTCTGAGTTTGAGGACAGCCTGATCTACAAAGTAAGTTCCAGGACAGCCAGGGCTATACAATGAAACCATGTCTCAAAAAAAAAAAAAAAAACCAACATATATATATATATATATATATATATATATATATATATGACAAATTGCTGACCTAGGTATATTTTCTAAATAGCCATATTGATTTAAAAGGGAAAAAAGAGAAGATTGGAAGTATGTATGTTTCATTTTAGGGAAATAAGTATTTATAATGCATTTTTGGAGCTGATGATTTAGTCCAGCCATAGAGTGATTGCCTAGCAACACAAAGGACCAGGTGCAATCACTGATACTATCAATCAATCAATCAATAAAAAAGTATCATTTTATTTTTAAAAGTAAATAAATCTAAGATAATATGAAAATTAACTGAGAGCATAACTGATTAGTAAAGAGAAAAAGAGCCTCAGAAACAGATCTTTTAAAAGTTATGTCAACTGTATACTCTTGAATATGCTGTTTTATTTTGATCAACAGTTTCTATTTCTGAAGTTATGAATTAATTCATGACTGTTGTTTGCTAGGTTACTTCCTGTTTGCTAGGTTACTTCCTGTTTGCTAGCACAGAAACAAAGACAAATTATAAAAGAACCAGTATAAAGTCCATGACAATCTATAAAACATTCTGCAGGCCAACCATGCCTGTAGAATTATAAATAGCAAACATTCTGGGTGTGTTTTGGGGGTTTAGGGGGGTTGGGTAGGACTATGACTGAAAGTTTAATTTATGTTCATCAAGAAGCTGAAAGTAAACCCTTCCAGAATTGAGAACTTAATCAGGGAATCAGGGATATAGCCAACTTAAACACTCTCTTTGTGGTGGGTTACAATATTCTCAAAGAATGGATTGAGTACAGACTTATCACTAGTATTAGCAAAGAAAATTAGATGTATTTTTTCTATTCATAGGCAGTATTTTTTCCCTACAGTCTCACTTTGTAACCTTAGCTGACTGGTTTGGAACTTAGAAAGATCTATGTGCCTCTGCCTTTCATGTGCTAAGATTAAAGGTATGTACTACCATATCTGATCTCTTTTAAATTTAATATTGTATTTAGAATTTTAATAGTAATTATGGATATGCCTGAGTGCACCTGTGTATATCTGTTGAGATGCCTAACATACATTCTGCAATCTGGACCCTGGTCTTCATGTGAGTAGCAAGTGCTCTTAACCACTGAGCCACCTCATGGCCCCTAGAATTATATTCTTGCTTCAAACCATAAAAGAAAAAAAGGTATCTAGCATTAAAGGCAGGTGGCTGTAATGATATATTTGTAGGGATAACCTATATCTTTGTATACAGCTAGTCACTCAAAGGGTGTTTTATAATCATGCTTGAGTCAAACAGGAGTTAAAAAATTAAAATCAGCAATTCTTATAAAAATTTTAATTATTCCATCCTCAATATTATACCATCATTTAATGATACAGAAGTTGTTACTTGAGTCATGTTGAGCACAGGACACTACACATGGGGAGTCATGGAATTGATCTTTAGGCTTCATAACTCTTGAGAGCTTGTCTGATGTTTATGAAAAGCTGTTACTGGTTCAGGAATGTAGTAGACACTTAGTGTTTCTGTCCAGTGAAAGAATGAGAAAAATAACACAAAGCCTATATCTTACTAAAGCATGCACAGAGTGTTTATAGTTTATGAAATTCACTGACCATGTTCCTAGTATCCGTAGTTTCAAACCTGCTTTCTTTCTAGGAGCTACTTGGGAAGGAACTGTGTGCGTGTGCGTGTGCGTGTGCGTGTGCGTGTGCGTGTGTGTGTGTGTGTGTGTGTTCATTCAGCTTGTTTCATAAGTAATGGCGTCTTGAGAAGGTGGTTGATTTTGCATGAGATTCTGGCACCCAATATATGCTAACAGAGGATGTTGGGGAGTTGAGAACTGACTGCTAAGCTTTGTAATCACACAAGATTGGAAACCTGGCATTAGCCATTTCTGGTTCTATGAATGTAAAATTTGCTGCCTTAAGTCACAGTTTTCTCATCATAAAATCTAAAGACTAATAGTAACGTCCCCAATGGGACCACTGAACAGATCAAAGGAGTTCATGGTTAGAAAGTTCATAGCCAAGGGCTTTCACTGAGTAAGTACCTAAGAAACCTCCTGGTCATTACTTGTCACTTGGCCTTTGGCTCATTTTAGTATTAGATCGAAAACAAACGAACGACTACTGAAATTTCACCCCGAATTCTGTCCAGAAGCCAGTAGACATTTAGCAACTCCAGGACAGGGTGAGAATACTGCTTTTCTGATCCCCATTGGACTTCCTGATAGGATGAACACTGTTGTTTCAGGATTTCAAGCCAGGCCCCGCCAGGAAAACACAAGTTAAAGTTATCTGGCAATGATAAGATTGGGAAGTACATGAAACTGTTGATTTGGATCTAGTTTCCAAGGTCATCAAAGGTTCAGAAGTTGAGAAAAGGGTGGTGGTTGGTGCATGAAAATGTAACATTTTCCCCACAAAGGAATAGTGTGCTGTTGAGTGGTACATTTTTAAGAAAGTTAAATGCTCCAAAAATCAGGTAGTGCAAAATTAGTGATAAACTACCCTGTCAGCCCCTAAGGTAAACAAAATAAGCAGCTTTAGCTGAAGAAGTTTATCAAAGTGGGATAGGAAGGTCAGGCTGACAAATTGAGGGACTGAGAATTTGAGGTGGCTGGTGACTGTTATGCAACCAACATTGGTACTAAATTTAAACTCCAACACCCGTCTCTAGAGGTGTGTGGGTGGAGAGGTGAAGGGGCAGATTGAAGACAATGGTCTTTATTTTCATAATGTGATTTAATTTTAGGTCAGGCATGTATAATGACGCTCAGCCAACATTTGGCAATCCTGTTTTTTTTTTTTTTTGAACAGAGGCTATCCTTAGCCCCATGAACACCCCCACTTTTCAGTCAAACTGCTACCCCAGTCCAGTTTTTGCTGGCCTCCCTGGAAGTGGAATTGTCTGGGCCTTTCCCTTGCAGAAGCCAAACATAAACACAGGGGCATTAAAATGGAAACAGGATCTTGGTTCTCACTGTTTCAGCAGGCTCTTTAGCTCTGACCTCTGACCCTCATTAAGATCCATGGAAGGTCTGGGCGTCTGGGGTGTGTAGCTCACTGTGGGAATTGTTTTCTTGCTATGATTGTTGTTTTCCTCTTCCTGGATTATTTTGGTTTAACCTAGGGCTATGATGTAAAATAAGCTACTTTCAAGAGCTTTCCCTGGCCTGCCATGTTTGGGGACAGGGTTAGGAAATGTGATTTGACTACTGCTGGCAACTCCAAGACTTCATTTTCAAATTGTCACCTAAAACCCTTGTCAGACAATATAGTTTCTTTTTTTTTTTTTTTTTTTTTTAATTCTGGCATTGAGTGTTGGAAAATTCTGATGCAAGTGTTCATGTTTCTCCCTGTCTCTCTGTCTCTGTCTGTTTGTCTTGTGTGTGTGTGTGTGTGTATGTATATGTGAAGATATATATGAAGACCAGAGGCAGATACTAAGTTGTCAATCACTTCTTTAGAACTAATTGAACTTGGAGATTACCCTCTATTTTATCTAGGCTGCTTGCCAGTGACTCCTTGAGATCCACTTCAAGATCCATCTCTATCCCCCAGTGCTGAGATCCCAGATGTACATTTGCTATGCACAGCCTGCCCTGGGGTGTTAGGGATTCAAACTTGGGTCCTCTTGCTTAGGCTGCAAGTACTTTACTTACTGTGCTGTTCTTTAGCCTAAATTCTGATTTTTGAAAAGCCATTTAAGAAAGTTGGTGGTTAAAGAGTCTGTACGACTCCATGCATATATTTTAAACGTGGACCTCAGATTAGAATATGACCCCCCAGTGTTTTCTCAGGTTATGTTTTGCCATCTAAACTGTGTGAGACACTTTTCCTGACCATCCCACTGGAATCCCCTCAGAGACATTAACTTTTCTTTGCAGGAATTCTTTGATCTTCCACAGAAGCTTTTTAAGAGAAGAGGATTCAGATATACAATGAAAAGACAATTTTAAATAGCTGTCTTAAGTGGGTAACTTATGTATACATTTAGAAGTAATTATTAAGGGTTTTGAATACTTGTTAAAAGTAAAAGAGAGGACTTCTAAATAAACTAGCAAGTCTTTCTGGTTTTGCTTGGACATTCCTTTGCTTGCACATCTCCAGGTCAGAGACTTCTGTCTGGCAAGGGTCAAGTTTCATTGTGAGTCTTGCCTGTAAAGGAAGTTTTAATGGTTCTGTACCAGTATACAAGAAAACTCTAAATGGTACGAGAATGCTGTGCGTAAGTATGGTGAACTTTGTTTCTAAGTGAATATTAACAGAAGTGAATAATTGATGTGTGTAGTGTTTTCCCTCATGAATAATGCAATAGTGACAGTACATATTACAGACAGCACATGGAATATTATCTTTGAAGTTGAGAAGCACAAGACTTGGGAAGGTAGGCGAGCAACTCGAGGTCACTCAGCAATGCTTCCTGCATCACAAAGCTCGAGCGCCAGCCTCTAGTACTTTCTTGTAGTGATCACAAAAATGAACTTGAAAAATAACTCTGTCCTACCCAAGAAAGAGAAGACAAATAGCCTAGAAAGCATGCATGTGTCTGTCCACCAGTCTCCACAGAAAAATCTGTCTTTCTCAGGAAGCTCTGGATTATGTGATGGCATCTTTGGGATGTTCTAAAGCCTTCCTGAATGGAGTCCAATTTTACTTTTATTTTAGGATCTATACCTCTGGAAGACAGGTGTGAATGTAATCTCCACCATGCATAAATGACAGCTACTTATTACACAGGGTTTTCAAGGGAAGCTTGGTGGGGATACATGACTATGAGATTACTAGGTCCCTGAAGGAGACATGAAATAAGTACTCACTCTTCCACAACAATCTCTCTCCCCCTAAATACCTTCCCTATTGTATTTTGGCACTCTAGTCTTAGAACATTTATTTCCTCTTTTTGTTCAAGTCCCCCTTGATTGGCTTAGTCTGGTCATCTATAACTATCTGGATAACTTTCTTTGACTAGACAATTTTTGCTTCCCAGAGCATTCTTCAGCTCTTTTATGCATTACATACTTTTTACCACAATTTAAAAATAAGTTTCACAGGCCGCTCCAGACACAGCAACCATCCTATGTAATTTAATAGATTAATATGATATGGCTCTCTATAGGGGCCACACAACCCTCTCATTTCTGCAGAGACTGGACAGAACCAGAAAAGGGACATGTTTAATTATTCCTCCTTGCACAAGGCAGAGAGCCTCAGATGAATAGGTTGGGCTGATGCGTAAACTTGAGTTACCTTATTTAATAATAGCAAGTAATGCAGATATACCTTTTTGTATTTTAAATATTTTAATAAATATCATGAGAGATTTGTGAGGTTTATGAACCCTAGTTTATAGCAAAAGAAAGTTGAAGTTGACAACCATCCAGTTACTTGTCCTCATTCACATCTTGCAAGAGTGGAGCCTGAAAGCCAGTGTTTGATTGTATTTCTTTTGTTTTACCTGTGAATCTCATGCCCTTTCCACACTACTGGGCGGCTTCCCTCATTCCACACAGATAGTGCAGCAGAGCTCACACATGGCTCACTCTGTTGTCCGGATTCCCGTTCGAGTCAAATCTGTAAATAATGGAGAAAGGCCTCTCTGTCCTCTATGCTTCATGCTTTCATCAGAATGGGATTGCGTCCTGAAATAAGAGGGACATAGTGGAACTGAAGAGTAAGTGGAAAAGATTCTCAAGGAGGTACAATATGGCACCCATAGTGAGTATGCTCTCGCTCTTGTTTGTCCATGATCTGACTTAGCTTAGGAAGACATGTAGTGTATATTTCTGGCCCAACTTCTGGACCGGTGGGAAGGAGCTTTAGTAAAGCCTTTCCTTTCCTTTTCCATCTTTTTTAAGAGTAAATACTTTGTATCAACTTTTAGAAGGAGCACAGGAGTCCAATAACTTGGAAATTGTCAGAGAAAGGGAAATAGTAGCAACGCCTTCTCATTGCCACAGTGTGCTTTCCAAAGCAATGTCATAATCACAAATATTTCAAAAACGCCTCCAGTCAAGCAGAATTCTTGGTACACTAAATTCTTGTTGTCTACCCCAAGCACACCCCCACTACCACCCACCAATGCCACCCCCTCCACTACTGCCCAAAGTGTATTGGTGCTTGCTCTCTACTATTTTAAAGCACTGATCTGGTAAAACACTGAAAAGCCTCAGGGTTTTCTCTCAAACTCACTGTGTTGCCTCTCAGCTTCACAGACCTCGGCTTTCCAGCCCAGTACGAATCACTACTATCCATAAATTTTATATGCATTAAAGGTAGTTTTTCTCTCTTGTAACCATTGTTAATATTTGATGACCTAGGTATTATTCTTTATCGATAATTTTATAGATCATAGTTAATTTAGAAAGGAAAAAATCAGAACTGTAATGCAAGGTACTGCCGCTCCAATTTAAAAAGTGACCTTGTCAAATAGACGCATTCTTACTTCAATTAAATTCAAAGTCAGTCAGTCCCATAGGTAATGTTAGCAATTATAAGAATACTTTGCAAAAGTAGTTAAAAAACACTCAGAGAACTTTTATGTGATGCTAGTTTTTAAAGTAAGAATGACTTTCTTCCCAAACTTCAATTCTTTATGAGATCATTGCGAAGTGTACTGTTACATAAAACATGAGGTCAGTAACTGAGGCTAATTAAATTTTAGTGGGAGCAAAAGTCACCAAAAGGTTTTTGCATTCATCCTACCAATTCTAAAACAGTGATACAATACACCATTAATAGCCTTAGAATTGCTAATTATTTCAACATGAATAGCGATATCAACGCTGTCAGTTTAATTTAATACACTCCAGAGAATTCCTGCAGAATGCATGATTTCTCTATTATTTCCTGGTTTTCACAACCACTAAAAGCTATAAATTTTCCTTCTTTTCTTGTGAGAGGGAGGTAGAGAGGGAAAAGGCACTGAAATAGGGGATATCAGCAGTCTAGATCTTGATCTTTCCTGTTTTTTTTTTTTTTTTTCAAAATACTGCAATTGGGTTTCTTACTTTCTCTTTACAAAGAAAAAGGATGCAGAGAAAAATGGATATTTTAAAATAAAATTGGGCCAAGTTTAATGCTTTTAATGTGAAGAGCCGCAATGTTCATGCCTTTGGCTGGGCCAGTAGGATCTTCATTTTAGAACATCCACGAGTTCCTATGATTGGGGTTGAGGATGCCTTCTCATTGCAGGGGAACTACAGTGAAAGTCCAGAGAGAATCAACGAGGCCCCTGTGTTCCATAGGCTTCACTTGCCTAATGAAAGGGCTGTTTCTTCATTTCATAGAATATAATAGGAAGCCTGACACAGTAAAAAGAAAACAAGTTAAAACATATTCTACTGCCAGGTGTGGTGGCATATGCCTGTCATCCCAGTACTTCAGACTGGGACACACAAACTGTGATTCAGAATCTAGTCTGGGACACATAGTAAGTTCCAGGCTAGCCAGTGTTATCAAATGTTCTCTAAAAATGTCACACACACACAAAAATTATCCTAGATAAATTAAGTAAATAGCAACTAATTAAAGGCATTAGAGTTGACCTGCAAATATGAAATTACCCATTGGTCAAACATTAAGGATAATCTAAGCTACAGTATAAGATTCTGACTCCTATTTTCTTCATAGTGGGATACGATGGCACATGTCTGTAATTCCAGAAAGAATGTGGCAGAGGCAGGAGGATTGTAAGTTTAAAGTCAAATTGTGCTACACAGTCAAATTCAATGGTGTCTCAAAAAAAGTGATAAATTATGGCTTACAAATCTCTATTGCCAGAAAAATTTTACTGCTCAATTTTCAGAACATCCTAATCATTAGTTTATTGTTTCTTCCCAATAATGTCATCATCTATAAAATTTCACTCATTTTTTGGTTTAGTGTCTTCTAATGGCCATTTTGACATGACTTTAGGCAGAATGTAAGAAAATAATTTTCAATGTTAATGATAATATTGTTTTATCATGCCTTTAAAAATTAGTGAGCCAAGCACATAATTTCCATAGACTATTGCTACTGAAGTTGACCCTGGGATACAGTGAGTATGGGTGAGGTTGAACTGAGAAAATGACACTGTGCCTATAAAACATGTGTGCCCACGAGTGCAAGAGCTGATGTAGAACCATGAACTACGCTGTTGTTGGTTTGGTAGGTAGGGAAAACAGGGAGGTGTACATTTGCCACAAAGATGGGCAGACATAGCTGGAGACCGGACTACAGCTGAGGCAACTAAATCATTGAGATAGAAGTATATTCTGGCTGCCGTGGAATGAAGGTCTTACTGCTTAGAGCTCTCTATTTAGCTAGGCCTCATAGTTGGACTTCAAGAGGATGGGGATGGCTTTCTACATGGTCACCAAAATTGCTCCCAAATTTTAACAAATTTTGCTCAAAACTTTAAAAAGCATTTATAATATGCATATCTTTTTGTGTGTGGGAGTTTGGGTGTGGACATGTGAATCCAGATACCTACAAGGTACAGATACTCTGGAACCTATGGCTGTGAGTCATCTGACATGGGTGCTAGGAGCTGAACTTTATGCATGAGCAGGAAACCCTTTGAATCATTAAATCATCTCCTTACCACTAACCATTATATATATATATATATATATATATATATATAT
>NC_034592.1:98319003-98373215 GCF_900095145.1 Mus pahari
ATATATATATATATATATATATATATATATATATATATATATATTTGAATGTGTGGACTTGGCAAATGTTTGACAATACAAGTAGTGGGAGAAGAGTCACTGGAGAGTGGAAGAATGATGAAGTTAGTGTTGTCATTTATGGAGATTAGAGATCAAGGTGAGATGAGGACTGAAATGAATGGACAAGGAAAACTGGTTTGAACTTGTCAATGCCATCTCTTTGTAATATCTATATGTTGTTGGATATTTGGGGACAATTGAGATTCTAAGACCTCAACTGTAAAGTATAAATGAGATTTACATAGAGATTTGGGGGTAGCTTTCATCCACATAGTGGTGGTGGATGAAAACAATAAAATGCAGGAAAATATCATTAAAAGAATGAAGAAGAGAAGATTGCACAGCTGAAAAGTATTCATATGGTAATATGTATCATAGTTAACCTTACAAAATTTCACTAAACTGTATGTAATTCTTCCCATTTAATATACTTGGGGGCAACTGATGCTCAGATCAAAGATTGCAGAAGAGCTCAGAACTGAACTTATATGCTTGAGGCTACACAGGTACCAGGAAGGCAGAGCCATGTGGCGCGTTGACAACGAAGGGAGGGTACAGGTAGAATCAGAAGGGTTGGAAAGGACCCATGAATGTTTGATTGTGTGATGTTATTGCAGCCAAATCTAGGGGGAGAGAGAGAAGCGGAGGCTTTCAGGGAAATCCGTGGCAGAGAGCAGTCAGCAGGAAGAGAGAATGTGAAGATCAGCAATGCTGCCTCCGTCTGTCGATTGGGGAGAGCCTGAGAAGGGGAGGGCATGGGTGATCACAAGGTCATTGTAATAGTAAATGTAAACGGAGTACACCTGCAAGATACTAAGTCACTTAAGGCAACTTGTCTCATCCTGACAACAAGCTCAGTAGGGTTCAAACCAAGAAACCATTCTCTCTTAAATAAGCCTCTCAGGCTCCTTCCCACAATTTTCTATGACTACCTCTAGGGGATGGGAGTGGGGGAGTGGGGGAGTGGGGGAGCACCCTCACAGATTCAGGGGTAGGGGAGATGGGATAGGGAGTTTCCGAAGGGGAGACCTGGAAAGAGGAAAACATTTGAAATTTAATAAAGAAAATATCGAAGAAAGAGAAAAGAACAGTGCCTGACTTTCCTCATTCACTTTTCAGATATGATACTAGAAAATAGGATAAAAACAGTAATGTACTGGATACTATGTATGGCAAAAGAATGAGATTTTTAATATACTGAAGAATGTTACATGAACAAAAAATGAAAATATAATAGTCTACTCAGAGGAAAAACATGTTTTCATCTGATTATTAATATACTAAATATTGCTTGGAAAATCAAGGAACTAATAAAAGTGTTTGAGGCTGAGCAGGGAAAGCTATCGGCTGAGCTCACTGAAGAGGGAAAGGAACTTTTCATTGAGTACATTTTTATTCTCTTTGACTTTTAATCTATGGGGATATGTTGGTATTGATCTTAGCCAGCTGTTGTCACAATAGTGATGTATATAATCATTTCCAAATTCAAGACAATAGCATTGATTCTCATGCCCGCATGCACGTGGTCCTGCTGAGTGGTGGTTTTCAACTTCAAACTGTCCAGGATAGCTTAGAGTGACTGAATAGTTTCACCCCTCAAGGACAATGACATTAGGAGTAAGGACTTGGGAAGTGGAGCACTAATGAATGAGATTAATACTCACCAAAAGGGATCTCAGAGAACCTGTTCCTTCCATCTTTCTATTATGAATAGACAAACTGAGAGAAGAGTAGACTGTAACACGAAAGAAAATCACACCAGAACTCAACTATGCTGGCACACTGATCTTAGACATCCAGTTTGCTCATGTGAGAGAAGTGAACTTTTAGTGTTAGTGACCTATGAGAGTTTATTATAGTGCCCTGGGTACTAGGTACTTAGTTGAATCCACGGTAGCCACGTTAGTCAGACATAGCTTTATTCCGTTTGCCTCCTTAGGGGACTCCAGCTAAAGTGGCAGAGGCATTCTGGGATGTGTTCTCACTGTGTGAACAAGAGCATTTAGAAGGTGACAAAACACTCATGCTTCTAACCGATGTCTGGAGTTTTGAACATTTACCTGTGCACTTTCTATCAGCCTGAATATGTAAGCAGGAAGCCTGCTCCTCCCTGAGGCAGAGTGGGATGAGTCATCGCTGAGCAAGACTCTACTCCAATATTTTAAAAACTGTAAATCTGCTTGAATGTCAAAACTTAATCTCTTGCACAGTCTCAAACTCTCTGTTCCCGATCATGCCCCTAACTTAATCAGTGTTTAAAGGTCAAGGTAGGACCAGTTTTCTCCCCTCCCTCCTTCATCCTTCCTCTTTCAGCCTTTCCATTTTAAAACCTACCTTACTTTATTTTAAAATTACTTTTTATTTATTTATTTGTGAACGTGTGTACATGTGCACTCATGCATGTGTGCACAGGCCACAAAAGGTGTGTTGAAGTCAGAATGTCACATGAGAAGTGTGTTTGCTCCCTCTAGCATGTAGGTCTTGGGGATCAACTCAGGCCATCATGCTTGGTGGCAAGCACCCTTACCCACGGGGGCCTCTTTATGTCTCTGCTTATTTATTTACTCTGGGTGCTATTTCTGCATATGTTTTCTCCAATGTGGGATGGAGGAAAGCAATATGATTTTGAGAACAGAAGGATCTAATGTAGGTAAGGTCCCCTCTGTGACCCACAAGAAGGTATTAGTTCTTTGCTTCATGAAACACTTGTAGATCTAGGTCAGGGATTGCCTTTTGGAGTATTCCTTGTTTCCAATGATGCACTTGATTACATTTGACTCCTTTTTGCATTTGCTTCGCCTCTCCCTACAGAAGATTTCATTCTAGAGAACCTTTCAAGTGTACCCAAGACCATCTGTCTACTCTGGCATCCTTTGGGGACTTACTCCTTTTCATTTTGAAGTATGGCTCTCATCTCACAGGTCTTATTGTCCCTCTATTCACTTACCCCTACTCATTCAACATTTTCAAATAAAAATCAAGAATCAGTTTTCACTTTCTCAAGAGGTGCCCAACATGGCTTGACAGTGAGACTGGACTTTAGAATCAGGGTTTGAAGCAACCCCTCCCTGGCAAACCTCCACTTCTCTCATTCTGTACCAAGATTTTTATTACCCAGGGTAGAAATGAACAGTGTAAAGGAGATGAATAAAGCCTAGAAGAGTAGTAGATTCTATATATAACTCCACCAGTGATGATATAGTGATTTGAGTCAGAATCTAGTGTTCCCTAATTTTCTTAAAAAGGACATTGAAGCTCATACATTGTTTGTAACTTATCTTCTTCTAGTTGATTATGGCAAAGATATGCCTAGAATCTGTTTCTTACATCACAGTAAGATTTTTTTCCCAGCAGGTTGAAGCAGGAAGTTTTTCTTAATGTTTAAATAATACTCTTTGTGATTTAGAGCCTTTTCTTTGTCCTGGCCTTGGCAAGTATCATATCAAGAAGGACTGCTGGTCACCATTTCAATGTTTGAACTTAGGAATAAGATCTTTCAATTGCTGCCACAAGAGTTGGGGTTTGTTTTGGAGTCTTGAGCTTCAGGGACTCATTTAAGTCCATTCAAACTTCAGAATAATTTGGTTCTGTAGATCTTCTGAAACATTCCAATAAAGACATATCTTCACAGACTACTCTTTGGTTAGTCCCTTGGTATGTCTGGAGGAGACACACAAAGTCAGATGGATTTAGAACTTGTTCCTGGGGGAAGATGTATTTCAAAACGGGTGTAGAGGTTCAAATTCTTTTCTCCATAGGGATTGAATTATTTAAGTAAAATACCATTCTTAGCTGAGTATAGCATTCTTAACCAACTATATCTTTCTCTTTTCCTATTTTTGGAAATTCAGAATGCATTCAGTTACTAACCTTTGAAAGCATGCAACCTCCCACTTCATTGTCTGCCAGCCCAAGTCTTCCTTTCTCTTTGTCAAATCTTCTTTCCCTATAAGGATATATTCTGTTCTTTAGTTCTTCATATTTCATGCTTCTATGTACCATTGCCTTGTCTCCCCTTGTCTTTAAAGGCTTACAAATATACATGTGCATACCCCACATTCTCACTCCCAACACAGATAAAGGAACAAAATCTGTCTTCTGAGAAAAAACCTGAACTCCCCTCAGATACTGTAGGTGTCTCATTTCATATTCCTGCTTGAGAATATAAGAGAAGCCCTGAATTGTGATCTTGCATTATGCTTCAGAGCAGGCCTTCTTAAAAATACAATTTCCCCCCAAAGGAAATGAAAGAGCTATTTAAAACAAGCAATCAATCCAGGCAGAACTCACCCCAATCTGAAGAACATTTCTTACAATGATGAATAGAAGGAAAAGAAGCAAAGGATTTTTAAAAAATGGATTTAAAGGGAGATTTGGGGCTCATCAGCACTCACTGATTCCAAACATAGAAATTCAATTTGATTTATCATGGAAGGAAAAGATTAATCACTTACAGCAATCTTGAAGTCAGTGTGCTGCCTTCAAAGCTGCTAAATGAGACTCACTGTTAATTACCACTTTCTGCTCAGGGCTGAACTTTTCCACATTATTGAATTGTCTTGCTGTGGAACAAGTCATCTTAAATTTCCTTTCTTTTCATTCTATACTCCAACAAGCTTGTAGGTACCAGAGGTCCTGGGATCATGGTTTTTGTTTGTTTGTTGTTGTTTTTAAGTTCTTTGCAGATGGTAATGACTTCAGATCCTGCATATATTGTAATCCAGATATCTGATGACTACTTCTATTACTTTTGTTTTCCTTTTGGCACTATATGCACAAAAGCCTCATTTTGCTAAACATTTAACTCATTTCTATGCTTCTTATGTCTTCAGGTTGGGTCTCAAGACTACTATAAATTTGGCAGTATACCCTCAGTACTACACTTCTGTTACCTATTTTAGTGAGTTGATCTTTTGTTGTTGTTGTTGTTGTTCTTTTTTTGTTCTGGTTTTAGGTTTTTTGGTAATAGCATCTCAATGTGGATAGAAAAATAATTTATTGTTTTATTACATAGAATCCAATTGTGTTTTCAGTTAAGGTGTCCTGTTCTTCTGGTCTATGCAATGGATCTAAACATTTTCTCTAACTTTTGATATGAACTTAGTGACAAAATAAATAATGTTAACAATTGTAATGAAAATACAAAATAAACAAAACTCTGGAAGTAGCAGGTACTTATTCTTTTCTGAGAAGAGAATTTATCTCTGCTGGGACTGAGAATGCTATTTAGAGCATCCTCGTTTATACTCCTTTAACCTTCTCTATGACCTGAGCTTCTCAATAGTTTTTCAATAAATCTAGTATCACATAAAACTGGAGAATATAAGAAGAATATAAACCTCAACTTGTATTGCCACATCATGAAAGTGTTCTCAAATGTGCTCTGGGCCAGTTGATTTTCCTATGTCCAGTTGAGAACAGAACAGTGTCTTTGGAAGCTATAAATTTGCTCTTTGGTCTTGACAAAAATCTTTTCCTTCCTGTTACACACACTATGCTTCTTGCTTTTCTAACATCTCTTTCAGACTTCTTTCTGAGACCTAGCTGTATTTAGCTTTCTACACTGAGATCTCCAGAACCTGAACAACACCCATACTCTACTTGCCAGATTTGATGTGTAGTCTCTCCACAATCATTTCTCTTCTGCATGGAAATGAAGAGCTAAACGAGGGGGAAAAAATCACACCACAGTACATAAACTCCTGTAATTTTCAAACAAATACTAAAGACAACTTATAGCTAGACTAGTCCCAAATACTATTTGCAAGTATGAATCATACAGAAAAAAGCCATTGTGACTCCCTCAGATCATAGAGTAGGAATTACCATAAAGCAAGAGTAGAGACCAATCTGATGTAGGCAGCTGGTTAGAGCCCCCATGTATTTTTGATTCATACCACCAGACTAGAAGCAGCAAGTCATCTTAGATCTTTCAGTGTCGTCACACAACAAAATTTATTTTCTACTCATACTATGTATTCACAGAGATTAAGGCCTGTCTTGGGATTTCTTATCAAGGCGTGGCAATATCCTGATGACTACCTGTAAGTCTGTTCTATTCTTCCACAAAGCAAAGAACATGGCCACACCCTCTTTAAATTATCAGGAAAATTAAGTTATGTTCTGTGTCTGGAAAAGACAGAGTTGGTAAATAACACTACAAATAATAGTACCTGGTTTGCACCCTGTCTATACCCTTCTCTCTTCAGCATTTCCCAAGAGTTTTAGCTTCAAGCTTTTCACTCCATACCATAACATTTGGTGAAATTGAACTAGTACTTAATCTTTACCAGGATATTGATGGACGCTTGAATTTTGGTGCTTCTATAGTTTATATGGTGTTCCTATATGAACTATATAGAAATAATATATTTTTGAACCCTTAACCACTTAGGGGCACTGGCAAGACAGATGGTATCAATTCCAGTTTATATAGATGAATAAACGGGGTTATAACATAGATGATTATTAGGACCAAAAATCACAATCACAGAGTTGAATTAAAAACACACTATCTTTTTATACTGCAGTTATTAGATAAAGTATATGGCCTCTACCTATTGTATTGCCTTGTAAAAAGGGTCCCCAAGGATAAACATTTTTCCCAGAACCAAAGAGATGAATCAATAAGGAAAATAGTGTTAGTCATTTAGCATGTATGACTAATGAAGTGTGCTCTTCTCTCTTGTCCTTTTTTGAATAGGAGTGACTGCATGATTTTTCTAGCTATTTTCCAAACAACTTAAGGTTGAAAGTGAGGGGAAGGGTTATATTGGTGTGTCTCATTGTCAGCTGATTAAAAAGATAGAAGAAGATTGCATAAGAAAGAAATGATTTAAAACAAAATAAGAAAAATAGGGGCTAAAATATATAATTTGTAACTTTTTTATATTCATAATCAAAGACTATCTTATCTTATATGCACTTCTTATTTTTATTTTATTTAATCATTTTTTTTACAGTCCAGATTTTATCCCCCTCCCTGTCCACCCTCTGACTGCTCCCCATCCCATACCTCCTCCCTTACCCCCCCCCCACACCCTGTCTCTAGGAGGATGTTCTCATCTTCCCATCCCAGTCTCTTGAGGATTAGGTACATCTTCTCTGACTGAACCCAGACCCAGCAGTCCTTTGCTGTTTATGTGTTGGGGGCCTCATATCAGCTGGTGTATGCCAGTGTTTGAGAGATCTCGGGAGTCAAGGTTAATTGAGACTGCTGGTTCTCCTACAGGGTCTCCCTGTTCCTCAGCTTCTTCTAGCTTTTTCCTAATTCAACCAAAGACTACTAAGACATTGTTTTGTTTTGTGTTGTATTGTGTTGTATTGGGGGTTTTGTTTGTTTGTTGGTTGGTTGACTGTTTTTTTTTTGTTTGTTTGTTTTTTGTTTTTTTCTGAGCGACGATACTGCTATGTAGCTAACATTGCTTCTAAAGTTGTGGCCATCCATGACAAGCCTAGAATTAGTACACCACAGTTCTGGTTAAGGCACATATCTCTAATGTTTACTTCTCAGGGTAAGAAGTTGCCCTAATGTAGGTCAGTTTGATTGCACAGTCACCAGGAACCACTTTGTTGCAAGCATTATGTTAATCCTATGTCCTGAATTTCTTTTTTCAGACAGGTGTCAGTACATTTCAATTATTTTGGATATGAACATGCAGTCACGTCACCCAGAGGAGAGGAAGCAGTGCGACTATGAACTGGGACTCAGCTGCCTCATGAAGTTCACATCTCCTGTCAATTCTCAAAGGCATGGATTGGACTACAGGAATGCATTGTGAATGGGACAGAAACTTCAAGGTGACAGAAAGGGAACAGTTGAAGCATAATGGGAAATTCAACTAAGAAACTCTCTAAGACAGTTGAAATGTGAAATTGTCCAGCAACATTTACCCTGCACTATCAATCACTGCCAATCACTAATAAACTTCCCCAATAACTCAGGCTCCTGGGCAGCATTTTCCCAGGGAGGGCCATCATCTGGTGGGTGTGCAGCACACCTGCAGGCAGGACTCTTCTAGCATTTGCCTACAGGAAGGTCATTAAAAGGCAGTACAAATTAGGGCAGCTCCCCTAGCAGTAGCAATTAACCTTCAGGAACCTGGCAGGCATAGGTATATTTTAGGACAGTAAAAACCATTAACCTTCTCATAATTTGCAGTCATGAAGAGTAAGAGAAAAAGCGAGCTTTCCTACAGCATCATTCTCTTCTTTTCCCATTCCTTATCCCTCCCCTGTGTCATTCCCCTGTGTCTCGTTCATCCTGTGTCTGTCTTTGAGATGTATTGAGTGCCCTATCCATGCTACAAACACCATGTGTGGATGGTGGCAGTTATAACTTAGTGCCAGTTTGTAAAGTCACAATGTAGACAGAGATAAGAGAGCCATACAGATGGTTAACCAGGCCTTACTAGTCTGGGTTCCCCCCTGAAGAGTCTAGTCTGAAATAACTTGGTGTTGGTCCTGACATCTCCTGGACTGATTCCATGTCATGGCAGGTGCTACCATTACCTGTCACACATACAACAACCCTGCAGGTGCCTGGTGAATGCACATCCATCTCATCGTTGTACTTCTCCCTTTGGAAAAGCTAGAACCCCACCCCCTCTGCATGGGAGAGCAAACAGTGAGCTGGCTCATCTGTCATGCTTATGTCAGATGCAAGCTGTGGATGAATGACACTGCACAGTTCAGAACCTGTGAGCAATACCCCATTTCCTGAAAGCTATGGGTTTCTGAATGAGGAAAACACCTACATCATTTGAAAATATTGATGTGCAAGGCATAGCATCTTACTTTAAATATTGTTGAGGCGATCTCTTTGATCTGAGATAACTCTCATTTGGGATATATATATATATATATATATATATATATATATATATATAAGAGAGAGAGAGAGAGAGAGAGAGAGAGAGAGAGAGAGAGAGAGAGAGAGAGAGAGAGATTTTGGTTGTATTTAATCGTAAATTAATAATGCTTTATTCTAGAAAAGCCAACAGAAAAACTGAAAAAGAAAGTCAATGGATAGTAGGTTTTGAAACTCTTTGTCATCAGTGTATATTCATTTACAAAAAAAAAAAAAAGAGAGAAAGGAATGACATTCCTTTATTTTATTAAGAAACTAAGTAGCTCTTAGCACAGTTTAGAGAAGATTAGGTCATTAGGCATCACCATAAAAATCTAATGTGTGACAATGTGTTTGTGATTGTCACAAGTAGACACCTATGAAGAAATCCTGACGAGACAACTGATTCAAGATTTGATGTGGCTTCTGGCAAAGAGAAGAGATGCCAGGATTGCCCCTGCCTCTGAGGAAGCCTCTTTAATTTAAATGTGCATGCTGAGATGCAGCTGTGCCGATGAATGCATATTTATTGGACCTGGATAGGAGGCAAATGTGGAACTAATTAAACTATCCTGGTGTCAGCTACTCTGGCCAACATCCCCTCACACAAAAGCTTCACTACTTAAAACATTTTGGAAGCAAAAAGTTACCACTCAACTCTTTTTTTGCAAAAGGTGAAATAAATGCTAAGGCAATTTTATTAAGACTAGAAGGATAAAGGGACTTAAGAGATACTTTAATTTAGTTAGGGTTTTAAGAAATTTTCCTAAAGGAAGAGGTCTGATAAAGAGGTTTGCCTATGCGTTGAGACTTTTCTTCCTACTTTCTGAGGTTAAGGAGATAAGTGCCTGCAAGTGTTATTGGACTCTCTTTCTGAACCCTTTCCTCTCCTCAGTCCCTGTGATCACCATTGGAATAATTCACATGAGGCACACAAGGGCATAGTGTAGAAGAGAGAGCTTACTGCAGAGTGAAGTGGAACACTCTCAAGAGATGAGATGGACAATGGCCAAAGAAACCATTGTGCGAACCCTTATTTTAGGTAGGCTTTGTACCATTTCAGACACTCTAGAATATATACTTTCCCTCATGGGTGTCTTTTCCTTTCCCGGTGATTGACAGGCCCATTTAGTTTGACTCTTACAGAGAGAGTAATGATATGTCTAGGTGTTTTATGAGAAAGTTCCCTGCTATCCAGTAATTTTACGACCTTCCATGTAGTTTGGAATAGTATTTTACTTTTATTGTTTAATTGTGTCGTCGTGGTGGTGGTGGTGGTGGTGGTGGTGATGTGTGTGTGTATGTGTGTGTGTGTGTGTGTGTGTGTGTGCATACAGGTACTTGAGGGGCCAGAAAAGCGTGTCTAATTCCTATAGCTGGCTGTGAGCTACCTAAGTGGGTGCTAAGAACTGAACTTGGTTAAGGGTATACACTGTAATTGGAAAGGAACCACGGGACATTCTTCTGTCACAGTAAGAGTCAATCCTAGAGTTTTCACCTATCCAACAATATGTACTAAATGCCAGCTATGTATCAGAGTGTCTCCTTGGCACCAGGACTCTAGCAGTGTATAAAGATGGAGTACAATAGAGATTCTGTAGAGTTACCATGCTCCCAGATCTGATGAAAACAATTCAGAGTATTTGACACTGTTGCTAAATGGTGAATGTCAAGATGAATCAAGGGTCTGGAGTGAGCAAGGAATCAAGCATCCTACCTCATGAGTTCAGAACTGAGTGAAGGGAGAATGAGTAATACTCAGGTGAAAACCAAATACTTACAGCAAAGACCGAGAGGCCAGAATGACGGACACCATCCCATGCTAAGACTGCCAATCCCATTTTGTGAGGAAAAGAGAAATTTTGGTAAATCCACGTGGAACTGAATTTCTAAATGATCATACTTAAGCCCAAATCCCCCAAACAGGAACCATCTGTGAACTGAATGGAAAATTTCCATGGGAAAGTCTAAACCATTCATATTTGCATAAAATTTACTTCCACTTTCATAATAGTATCCTCTGCCAGAGTATTGGGTGTGACATTTTATCACCTTGATACATAATATTATAAACATTTTAAATATGACATTCAAAGATGGAAGATGAAAGCAATGTGAAAAGGGAAGGTAGCCCCTTCTACTGGCCGAGTATTAAGAGAATCCTACAATCAAGACATGAACCATGTTTGTAGTCAAAATACATGCTTTGACTTTGTGTAGTCTATGAATAATAAACATTCCTTTGACTGTTCTGACGTAGGTCTCTGTTGTATCCTCTATTCGCCTGTATAATGCATCTCAAAACTACATTAGGATATCATTTAATAAAGAAAAGTTTCTTAGACAACAGTTAAGAAATTTCTTTGATTTGCATTGATGATTAAGGATGTCGAACATTTTTCCAGGTGTTTCTCAGCCATTCAGTATTCCTCAGTTGAGAATTCTTTGTTTAGCTCTGTACCCCATTTTTTAATGGGGTTATTTGAATTTCTGGGGTCCAGCTTCTTGAGCTCTTTGTATATATTGGATATTAGTCTCCTATCAGATTTAAGATTGGTAAAAATCCTTTCCCACTCTGTTGGTGGCCTTTTTGTCTTATTGACAGCGTCTTTTGCCTTACAGAAGCTTTGCAATTTTATGAGGTCCCATTTGTCAATTCTTGATCTTACAGCACAAGAGCTGAAGGGGTCTGCAACCCTATAGGTGGAACAACAATATGAACTAACCAGTACCCTCAGAGCTTGTGTCTCTAGCTGCAGATGTAGCAGAAGATGACCTAGTCGGCCATCATTGGGAAGAGAGGCCCCTAGGTCTTGCAGATGTTATATGTCCCAGTACAGGGGAATGCCAGGGCCAAGAAGTGGGAGTGGGTGGGTAGGAGAGCGTGACGGGGGAGAAGGTATAGGGAACTTTTGGGAGAGCATTTGAAATGTAAATAAAGAAAAATAAAATAAAATAAACAAAGAAATATCTTTGGTTAAAGTGCATTTTATTTATACTTTAGCAATTTCAAACATGGAAACAATGTTCTATGATCACAGGTAACCTGGTTTCCTCTACCCCTTCTCTCAGGAACCCAACAGACCCTTCCCCTTCATGCTTTCTCCTTTTAATTTTTGAACCCACTGAACCAAATTAGTGTAGCATAATACTAGTATACCAAACATTTTAAACAAGTCTTTTAAACCCTTTGAATAGAGGTACCTGAAAACCTTTCCAAATGTTATATAGCTATGACACTTAATGGTGATCTGCTCTGGAGAACCCATTCTTTCTTTCATCTCTTGACGCCTATATCTTTAAATCTACGTTAAAAAATATGTTTTAAAATAATAACCTTCAACTCTGCTTCATACTGATTCACCTTGAGATTATTCCCTTGGGTATTTAAGATTCTTGTGTAGAAAGTTCTGAAATGAATTCCTCAGGTGGCACACTCTAGCAGACCTTGTTACTGCTGAGTTCACTTCTGTCAGCTGAATGTTTGTGTCCCCACTTTCTATGGTTCCTGGCTTCCAGTGGGCTTTTATTAAGAGCTGGTGCCTTGAGGAGTTTATTATAGAGATCAAGCCTTCATGAATGAGATTAGTATAGCTATAAGAGGTGATGCCAGGCAGCTTGCTTCCACTGTCTGCTCTACTGTGTGGGGCAAACAGCCATGGTCAACCCAGGGAGATCTACACTAGGAACCTAATCCTGCTAGCATCCAGATCTTAGATGTCAGTCTTCAGAATTGTGAGAAAGAAGCATTAGGTGTTTTAGAACACCAGTCAGCTCCTGTGCAGCCTTAGTAGATAAAGCAGTCATGGAGTCAATAGAGTTATCTGGACACACTTGCAGACCTCAGTTCTTAAAGCAAATTTGTAATCGAAGAGAGCCATTTGCCTTCATATGTTTGAAGCTGGAGGTCACAGGTATCCTCATATTCAAGAGGAGAGTGACTTGTCAGGGAGTCTCATCAAGGGAAAGAGAAAGAACAGTATGAAAATGGTTGCAGGAAACATGTACATTGTTTATGATGCTGAAATTTGATTTCTCTTCTGGAAAAGAGAAGGAGTGATTTAATAAGAAAAAAAATCAATTCAGTGGGTTCATAATTGGTCTGGTCCAAGGATTCCTTTTGAGGCTCACTCATTTGATAGGTCCAGCATGTCACTGATTCTTCTATAGTGTCCTTACTTCCTTCGCTTTCTCCTCAGATTTCCACCTGTCTTATCACTTTAATTGCTCTTAATGCCAGTGAAGGTCTCCAAACATCCACTCATGAGGTCATTTTAAACAATTTGTTTGTTGCCTTCACATTTATTCCAGACTCTGGATCTCATGACTGAGACTCTGCCTCAAAATTCAGAAACTGAAATGACTCTTCATATGTTTTGAAAAAATTTTAAGTGTCTTAGGTAGGACTTTATAGCTTTGAAGAGACATCATGACCAAGATAGATCTTCAAAAGGAAAACTTTTAATTGGGGCTGGCTTACAGTTTCAGAGGCTTAATTCATTACTGTCATGGAGGGAGCATAGCAGTGTCCAGGCAGGCATGGTGCTGGAAAAGAGCTGAGATTTCTACATCTTGATCTGAAGGCAGCAGAAGGAGATTTTTATTCCATACTGGATGAAGTTTGGACAAAAGAGACCTCAAAACCTACCCCCATAGTGACATACTTCCTCTAACAAGTCTACACATCCTAATAGTGCCATTCCCTATGAGACACATGAGTCTATGGGGGTCATACTTATTTAAACATCACATTCCACTCCCTGGTACCCATAGACGTGTTGCCATAACATAATGGAAAATACATTTAGTTTAACTTTAAAAGTCCCCATAGTCTGTCATAGCCTCAACAGTGTTTAAAAGTCCAAAGTTCAAAGTCTCTTCTGAGATTCATATAATCTAAGTGTAAAGCTGTATAAAATCAAAATAAAAGCAGATCACATACTTCCAACATATCATGGCACAGGATATATATTACCATTCCAAAATGTATGGAAGGGAGCACAGTAAGGAAATACTAGAACAAAGCAGTACTGAAAACCAGCTGAGCAAACTCCAAACTGCATCTTCATGTCTGATGTCAAAATGTTCTCCAGATCTCCAACTTCATTCAGCTTTGTTGACTGCAAAACACTTCTTCCCTTTGGGCTCGTTCCACTCCCTGATAGCAGCTTTCCTTGACAGGTGTCTCATGATTCTGGCATCTCTAATATCTTGAGGTCTCCAAGGTTATCCAGGCTTCAACTTTACAGCTTCATACAATGGCCTTTCTGGGCCTCCATGCATATGACTGGCTTCTGCAACTTTCCTTAGTAGTGGAGGGAGATTCCATAACCCCTTTCTTCTATCTTCAATTCTAAAGCCAGAGGCACATGGACAAAGCCACGAAGCTCTGCTGTTTGCTGGGGCTGGAACATGTCCCCCTCGTTCAATTAAATATGCATCATATTTCTGTTTTCCTTGGTTTCCTTCACTGCCTAATTTTGGCTGTCCTGGAACTTGCTCTGTAGACCAGGCTGGCTGTAAACTCAGCTGGGATTAAAGGAGTGCACCACCACACCTGTACCTAATCTTTTCTTTAATTCCTTTTCATAGGTTTGGACCTTAGCTACAGGGGACCTTGCTCCAAAGTCACCATTACCTTAAATTCATTTAATATCTTTAAACTGTTTATCTCCTTGAACACAGGATTTTAGCTCCATTCTACTTCCTGGTTTCCCCTTAACACTTGAACTATACATTTTGTATTTTTCCTTGCTCTGTTTCATCAAAACACTCCATAAGAGTAAGGTACAAGGCAAAGTCTATACTAGGCTGCTTTGAGATTTCCTTTGTCAATGCAATTAATCTAATTCTCTCCACCTTACCCTCAGGTAAACTCTTTAGAAAAGGGCAAAAAGCAGCCACATTCTTCACCAAAAATAACAAGAATGATCTCTAGGCAACATAATAAAACTCTTCTCCTCTTAAACTTCTTGAGCTAGGACCTCATTGCTCAAATCACCCTCAATACCAATATCTTCCACGTTCCTACTAGGATGACCCATCAAGCCCTACTTAAAGAATTCTACTGCTTTCCTTAATCCAAAGTTCCAAAGTCTTCATTCCTCCAAACAGAAGCAATGCCAGGTCTCTCACAGCACTACCCTAATCTCTCACACCAACTTCTGTCTTAGCGTTTTATTACTATGAAGAGACATCAAGATCAAGGCAATTCTTATAAAGGAAAACATTTAAGTAGAGCTGGCTTATAGCTTCAGGGGTCTAGTCCATGATCATCATGGTGGGAAGCATGGCAGACATGGTTCTGGAGAAGTAACTGAGAGTTCTACATGTTGATATAAAGGCAGCAGAAGGACATTGTGTTCCACACTGAGTGCAGCTTGAGCATAGAACACCCCAAAGCAGTAAAGCTGAAACGAGCTTATTGGGTGCCCCCCAATGCAGTGTTACTCACTCTCTCATAAGAAGATGAAATCAGGGCACAGAGTTATACAGCAGGCAGATTACCATGTACAACCAGAGAAATGATGAAATAGACATTATGCACTAAGGGATCATGCCTCAGAAGAAAGCCTTTCTGTTAACGAGTGATCCCACATTCGTAATCTCCAACCTATGATAAGATTAATCTCTATGTCATATATGCAATTTGTGGCATTTTCTTTTGACTGCCCTAACAAATGTTTCATTTTGTTGTTCCTGCTCACCCCAAGTTCAGCCCCTACCCAAGGCTTCATGCTTAGCTCTGCTAACTTCATCCAACTCCATGTGATTGCTGTCTTTATGAAATGCTCCTTAATCACGTGGCATGGTTATATTTTAGGGTGAAAGTGAAAAACTGTCACTATTCACAATTTCATATGGCTCATCCTCACATGCATGCATTATACAATTTCTCTCTGGAATACCAATGCTGTATCTATTCACACACACACACACACACACACACACACACACACACACACACACACACACACAGAAGTTGGGAGGGAGAGACAGAGAGGGAGAAAGAGAGAGACATTAATACATACCCACAAGACTATACTTGAGGAACCTCATAAAGCCTTCATAATAGGATACAGTGTTTATGCCTGTCTAAGAAAACCTCTAGGCTTGAAGAATTGCTATGTTTTAAAGCCCCACCTCTCAATCCTCTTTCTCTGTCTCTCTGTCTTGCTCTCTCTCTCTCTCTCTCTCTCTCTCTCTCTCTCTCTCTCTCTCTCTACACACACACACACACACACCACATGTACACGCCACATTATAATCACTGTCCCTCTAGAGTGTCTTGCTCTCACTACCATCTTCTAGCATTTAGGTGTGTTCTGACATTGCAATGCAGTGTGGTTTGTGGGGTCCCTTCATTGCCCCAAATTAGTTACAAGTGGTGACTCCATCCCCGCCTGACTTGTTTAATCAAAATCTCATTTTAGAAAGATCTCCAGGTGATTCTTACACAAATTGAAATGTGAGAAGGCTTGCCTTAGAATATGCTGGTCTTTATGGCCAGGGGAGTTTTTCTTACTCTACACAAAGATTATATCATTTTATTTCCCTTTGGCATTGGGAAAGTGAAAGTAGGCCCAATTCCTATAGACTTATCAAAATAGAGCATTATCCTCAATTTAAAAAAGCTGATCTCTGGAAAAAACTGTTTTAATGGTGTTTGTCTCTCTGTGTGTGAGTTGGTGAAGAACTCTGGTAATATCTGTTCATGAATTGTCTGTTATGGCTTTGATACATGTTTTCTAATTATTAAGTACATTTTGTCATAATCTTTTGTTACTGCAAGATGAGAAACCCCTCTAGAATCTTATGTATACTGAATTTGTATTGAAGAATTTCTCAGGATTCCTGATAACATGATTTGACATTACTTAGGATTCAAAGAGTAAATTGTTTTCTTCCCAGATGTTTATAGCTAGCTACACAACTCTTTGCTTAAGTTTGGAAATCATTTGAGAAAAATGATAGATAATGATAATTCTGTAGTGAGCACTATAGTACCTGATACACAATGGCAACTTGGTTGATGATGCTAAGTTGAACTGGAGAACAGAAAATATATTAAAGCATGGGACTGTCATTAAGTGTGATAATTATAACACACACACACACACACACACACACACACACATGCACGCAAACATGCATGCAGAGATGCAGAGTTTCTATAGAGCCCACTTGGGGCCCTTCTTATCATTCAAAATAATTAGGCTCCTAGTTGTAGAGATCTCTGCGACCTGGGAGGTGGCTTGACAAGGTGACTCAGGTCACAGCAGGATAACAAGCAGCAGAAGAAAGAGCTATGAACTATTTCAAAAAATAAATAAACAGCTCTGATCATGCTCCTGAAGTCGGCTGCTTCACTGTGCACTTGAGTAAGCTGTGCTTGTCTTCCGGGTCCCTTTGTTTATGAGGTTTGCTAAGTCCTTGCCTGTTGATGGTGTAATTTGCTAAGCCAGACAAGCAGGTACTGTACACAATAAGTTCTTCTAAATATAAGGGGTGATTAATCAACGAAAATCAAACTGTGAGCCCCAGTACCACTTCTTCCTGGCTGGTCCCAGACTCCCAGCTTGTTTATTTAGTGTCACCTATAGTCTGTCATGGCTGACCTAAAACTATCAGGAACAGCCACAATGGCAGCCAAGCATAAACAAAAACCTGAACTGAAGGTGCAGAGGGACTGCCATTCCACAGATAAGATCTATTGCTGTAATAGCCCTTGATTATGAAGACCAAAGGAGAAAAAGCACCAACTACACAGACACGTTCTGTTTATTTATATATGAAGAGGGAGGGGGAGCAAATCATGTTCAGAGAGGGAGGGAAGGAGGGAATAAGGTTTCCTTACATGTCAGTGTTTCTGGCTTTATAAAGCAAGATTCTGTGATAGCAGGGGCTGCTTCAAGTTTCCTTTGTTTGTGTATTGACATTTTGCAATACTTAAAAAACACTGCATGCTGAGGGCAGAGAGAGCAACAAAAAGAGGGATGGAGGTGGGAAACTTGCCAGACTGTTACCCAGGGAAGGAATGTTTTTCTCTTCTGCATAGCTGTTCTAACTAAGCTGCAGATTTAAGCTTTTGAATAGGCTCTTATGTAAAGTTATGGACTTCGAATTTTTTTGTGAACGGATTCAACTCACCTGTGCAAATGTGCCGACTGTGTGCTTAACATGCCATCAGGAGCCCCTGGCAAAAGCTTCCCCCTCAGTGGTGGCCATATTCTTTAGAGACTTTTTACATTTTCCGTCGCAGTGTTTAATTTATATAGTCGGAAAAATGCTCCGAGAGTTATCTAGAGGTGCTTTCTGTCCGCGTGTGATGGATGGAAACATTGTCTTCAGAGTCAGTCTGGTCATTGCCTCAAGATGGACCACGGAAAGATTATTTTCACCCTCAAAGAGCCTCACAAATTCTGGAAAGCAATGGAAATGGATCTCTCCATTGTTTGCAGGTGCTATGCCGCTGTTGCTCATGTTCAAGGGGTCAAATCTGTCCGTTTAATGGAGAAGTGTGCTTCTCTGACCAGCATCCCATCTATACACAGTGTAAGAAGAAGGAGATTTGGGGGCAGGAGCTTCCAACAGGACGCTGCTACTGAGGAAGACTGCCCATTGTTCTCTGTTAGTCAATTACTAGGACAAATGGTCACCGAGAAGTTCTTTCCGTTCTATTCCCTGCAGCCTGTGCGGTACATTTCACTCGAAGAGTGGAGTCTACTGCTTTATCACATAGCAGTGCTCAAAGGAGACTGCTGCTTAGGTGCTTAACCCTGAATGCATCCATTTCGGCGTACTGGTATTGCCTGGGGCTGATAGATAAATTTCAGCAAAGCACACCTGGGCTCCAAGGACCGGGGGAATCGATTCTCTAAAGCCCTAGTGGAGTTAAAAGTCTCTGCCTAGGCAGGGCACGGAATGAAGGCTGGAGTTATCAAGTGCCTGGGCTGTAAAGGTAGAACCATTTTGTCAACCGCAATGAAAAGTCCTAACTGGGCTCACTTGCTTTAAGGGCACAAAGTTCATGTCTTTTCTTTCGTGGATGTTTTATGTTTTGTGGTAAGGAAAAAGATTTGGGGACGTCTGACAGCAGTGCTAGGCCTAGGCATGCAATACTCAAATAAAGGTCATGGCAACTTAGACTACACTCAGTGGTTAGTGCCAACCTAACACCAGCCAACAGTGAGGGCAGCTTCAGCTCACAGCTACAAGCTTTTCTGAGTTCCTATTTCTTCTCATGGTTGGTGGCTCATGCACATATCAGCATTTTATTCTTTATGGCTGAATAGCATTTCATTGTATGGACACAACACACTGAAGTTTTCTGCTTTGTTTTATTTTGTTTTCATCAGGTAACGGGAATTTGCATTTTGGGTCACTGTGATAATGCTGCTACTTTAATTTACAGTGGGGACCAAAGACTTGAAAACAAGACACTTAATTTCTGCTTTCTTCTAAGTTTAAGTTCTCCATACTAAATATTCTGTGTATGGTGATTATACTTAAAATAATTACATTGACAACTAATATGCAGAATACATTGATTTAATACATATTAGTTCATATATCATATATACTTTATTTTTATATGGATGGCTATTAGTAGAAACATATTTTGACAATGTTGTAAAATAACAGTTTTTTGAAAGTAAATCAGGTTTGTAAAAAACTAACTGAGCCCATATCCTAAATGTGAAATGTGCTATTTTGCTTGAGCATGTTAGCAAAAACCAAATGTATTTTAATTTAAAGTTAGGAAAGGAGAATTGAAAGCAGAACAGACCATAGTGGAAAGCATGAAATTAGTAACCTTGATAGTAGATGAGTGAACCACTCAGATAATTGTCCTCCAGGTGGTCAGCTGCTGACAGGTTGTCTAAGTGTTGGATTAAATTCTGTTGTTGGGACATGTAAAAATTTGGAGGTTAAATGCTTTTAAAACATGGTTCCATGACAGAACATTGTCAGAGATAAGTACAAATGTTGGATTTATTTATAAATAAATCCTATTGTTCATGCTGCCAGTAGAAAAGAGATTGTTGAGTTTGGTTTTTGATCTCCTGATTGTAATCATGTTTTTTGTTTGTTTGTTTGTTTGTTTGTTTTTTGATATGTAAGAATACAATGGGGATGCAGTCACAGAAAGGATGGGCTGAACTTTCTCCCAAATTTAGAGAACCGCCCCTACCCTAGCTCCATACTTAGGCCCCATTTTTTCAGCTTCCAAATTTTTATAGTTTACGTGTTCTATTCCCATATAACACTTAATGAAAGGGAGGTTAAAAACCAACAAGAAATTGAATGAAGAGAAAAAAATCTCTGTGAGAGACTAGCAAATACATTTTGGAAAATATTATATTTCAGACATGTCAATATTTAGATGTTCCTACAGGTAAATAATAGGAGGCAGGAAGCTAACAGGTGCCATTATGGTCAGTGGTTGGGTCAGAGACATCATTTTCAGTAAGGGCCTGTGGCACCAGAGAAACCAACACAGACTCTGTAAGATGTTTGAGATTGTCTCATCTAAAAGATTGACTAGGGTATTTGAGACCACATAACCTACTCAGGTAGAGAGTTACTGTCAGGTCTGAAAGACATGATCATTGTGTGGAAGGCTCATATGCTTTTGCAGGATAGAAGATCAATTTGCATGCAGCAAATTAACTGTGTAGGCCTACAAAGATGCATCTAGATGAACAAAGCTGCCACAGGAAAAAAACTTCAAGTTTCCATATGCAAAAGTAGTTAACAATCAACTAATTTTAGGAGCTTTTAGAAATGTGCATTTGTTTGTATGAGTGTGGAGGGCATTGTTTACACACTGATATCAGGATATGGAAGTGTGCAGATCAGAGGACAATTTGCAGGAATGGGTTCATTCCTCCTACAATGGAGGTTCCAGGGATCTATCTCTAGCCTTCCAGGTTGGTAGCAAGTGTCCTTACCTGCTGAGAAACTTTGCTGGACTCCAATTTTGAAAGAACATCTATTGCTCTGCTTGTGTGCTACTGGGATTTGTAATGATAATGCTATCATTGGTTTTTATTCCAGAAATGAAGTCTCTGGAGAGCTGCATTAGCAGATTATATGTTCTCATTGGTAATCAGCAAGGAAGTCAGAGCAAACCAATCCAGTGAGCACAAGAAAGCAAGGTAAAATTATTTTAAGAATAAAAAGACATCAATCTAATGGAAACCATGGAAGGGGGTTTATAAAGGAGTTAAAGCACAGAACTAGAAAATTTCTCTGTCTCTGTTTGTATCTCTGCTGCATTTTGTCTTTTCCCCTCTTTTCGTCTTTCTGTCTGTCTTGGTCTCTGTCTGTCTTGTCTAGCCCTCTCTTTCTTGTTGAAGGAGGTATGTTTCTGGGGACCTACTTTCAGAGTCTAGCACTTCACCTCTCTCTCTCTCTCTCTCTCTCTCTCTCTCTCTCTCTCTCTCTCTCTCTCCAGCTCTTAATAAACCTTTTTCCACTAGGTCTCCATCTCAGAGACTGTAAGTTCAAATCCCATTTCCTAGGAGAAGGAAGACTATTGAACTGAAATTGAAGGGCTAGCACATTCCTGATCTATTCGAACATGGCCATACAGTTACAAAGAAAATGACTGTTAATGTGTTCACTATCATGATGGGGAACTATGAAAGTAGGAGCTCAGACAATGACGTGTGGCATACTCTGTATTATCTGAACAGAATATCGAAGTATAGATAGCAAACTAATTTTCAGTAAGTCACACAGAATGGAGATATGAGCAGAACGTGATTTGTTCTACTCCAGACAATAGAATGCAAAGCACACTGGATGCCCTGTGCTTAGAGACCTCTCCCCCACTAAGGACCCATGGACCAGAAAACCCCGCACAGACTCTGTCAAGATGTTTGAGAATGCTATGTATTTAGGCAAGTGTCTTACATAAAGATCTATAAGTAGCTATATTGTAATCCTGCCCCAGAAAGGCCTGTATGTGGTTATTATAAACATAAAAATATTGACTTATGTGTATTTTTTTTCTTCAAAGTAAAAATCAAAGCATACATTCTTAAGGGAGAGCATGGGAGATATTGTTTACCAATCTTTTGAATACATACTTCAACCAGGGGGGGAAATCAATTTCTTCTCAGTTGTCTTTATTAAAAGTCTTGTGAGGTCTTCAACAAAGAGCTGCTGGTTCGAGCAACTTCAGACCTAAGTAACTCTTTATTCATGGGCAGCGTATAAAAAGTGCAAGAAAGCACAGCAGTTGGGAGGTTGCTGGCGTGTCTGAGAAAACTCTTAGACTGCGCAATCTTGTCTTCTCCTCATACACCGAGGAATAAGGTTCGCATAGGCTTTGTTCTTAGCAGTCAGCAGTCTATCAATACTCAGATAAAAGTCATCATATGAGCTAACTCTTTTCTAGAAAATTCCTGACATAGGACTTGTATACTTATTAAAAATAAACCATGCGTCTCAGTTTCCCTCCCTTTGTCTGTTTTGCCCACATTGTTATGTACATGTGTTTAGCTCTCTCCCATTTTAGGCATGAAAGTCCTTATTTTCAAAAACAAACCTAAAATCAAAACCAAACACACACGGCTTTATAGTAAGGGTTTGATATGTGACTGTTGTTCATTAAAAGTGGGGTTTTACTATTTGTTCTAGAAGATAGACATTTTGTTGAAAGAATCATCTTAATTTAGGGACTCAGGAATTTCTTCATGGATGAGGGCACTTAAATGTATAAGGCAGAAGAAATCACAGGTAAAGAGTGTTGTGATCAAAGCTATGGACTGGGGTTGGGATAGTGTAAACAATCTAGGCTAATGACGTGTGTCAAAGACACAGCTCGACAATATGGAAGAGTTTTAAATTGTCGGTAATAGGGAAAGCTTGACAGTAAGAGAGACTATCAAAAATGGAGTGCAGACAGCCGAAGATGGCTAGGGATTTTTAAAGGGCTATCCAAGCTGGAGCCATGAAAAGCAATCTTAAAATTATTGGGGAGAAATGAGCATTGTTTAGCGATTTACAGAAAATTTTATAAAAAGAGTAAAGTCATCTTACTGTCAGTGACAAACATATGGCAAAATAAAAAAATGTCATATCTATGTGAAACACTCAGAATTTTAAAAACATTGTTTTTTTTTTTAATTTGCAAAAGTAGTTTAACAGTGTTTTTCTTCTTGTATAATTTACCACATAGAGGGGGGAATCTTTCTTTTGCATTGGCATATTGTCATACTCCTTTTTAAGTTTTGATCAGCTTCCAACATCTTATCCTTCAAGCTTGCAATGTCACAAAAGATCTCTAAGAGATTCTGTAATGTGAAGTTGTTTGTTGGCATCCCTTCCTCTGGGACATCTTCATCCATTTTGTCAAAACCACTTCCTTCATTTATGTTGATAAGTTCACCTTCACAAATCCCTCCAGTGGTAGATTCTGAGCCTCTAAAAGTAGCCATGTGCTATGGACTACATGTTTGTGTTCTTCCTGAATTCACATGTTGAAATCCTAGCTCCCAAGTATTGGGATTTGATGTGAGACCTCTAGAAGGTAAATAGGACCTGAAGGGTGAGGTCCTCATGTATAGGATTAGTGCCCTTCTAAAAATGGCCTCAGAACTTTCTTAACCTTTTCATCACAAGAAGATTGGCGTGGTGTGCTTTGTTATTATTATTGCGACTATTAGTACTTAACATTTTTCTCATTATCAGCGAAGTGAACTCTTTCTCGTATGATAAATTTCTCGGTGGACCCTTCTTGTGAGAATTCTTCTCAGCCTTTCCTCATTTTTCTATTGTTATGTACTCTTAATATTGTTGGTATACAGAAATTTCGAACTCTGAATGGACACGTTGTTTGTATGTGTTATGAATACATATTTTCTCAGTCTATCTTGCTTTCTCACTCTCTTACTACTCTACCTGATGAAAATTAGTTTCTAATTATAATACTTTCAACATCTTTAATTATTTCCTGTACAATGGTACATTTTCTGCCTTAAATTTTTGTCTTACTCCAACAAGCTCTGGAAGAAGTTTCCTCGGCCATCTTTTAGAAGTTTATTCCCCTTCTTGGATTTAGATCTACCTTGAATTAAATGTAGTGTATAAAAGGAGGAGTAGAGATCAAGGTTAGGTTTTCCAGCATAGATCACCAGTTGGCTCTGGAGACCAGCCTTTCCTAACTTGCTGCCCTGTCACCATTGTCATGAAGTAGGTGTCCAGTCCCTACAGACCCATTTCTGAACTCTGTTACTTAGTGGTATTGTTTGTTATTGCTATACAAGCAATACTGTTTTAAACATTGTAATTTTGTACTGGTGTGATACACATGAAGATGCATATACTAGTATAGAACTCTTTCATTTTTAAGTTTGCCTTAGATTCATTTTAATGGAGTTCTAAACAGAGTAAAAAGGAGACCATAACCAGTAATGACATTTAGTGCTTTCTTCCTGATGTCAAATGAACTCTCACCTTCCTATCCCTGTCTTCTCTGCCATAATGGAATATGCCCTCAAACTGTGAGCTGAAATAAACCCTTCCATTCCTTCCTTAACTTGCATTTGTTAGGTATTTGATCCCAGTAACAATAAAACAGAATATAGCACTGTAGATCTAATGTGATCCTGACTTAAGAGCTGAGATGATGGTAAGAAAGCAGAGCAAGTGAAGAAACTCGGTCCCAAACCTTAGCCCAGGTTGTTCCCATCATAGGTACACAGTAATTGCTGTATTATGAGGTTCATCCAGAAAAATAGTCAATTTATAGGTCTGTTGCCAATAATAAATGATGCTTATTAGATAATCCCATCACCGTTCTCCACCGACAAGGCAGCCATATGTAGCAGGAGTGTTTTTGGCAACGTTACAGAATAGGACTGCTGCTTTGAGTACATCTGTATCCAATACAAACTGCAGAAGGCCTTTTTTATTTTCATTTCCTAGTATAGGGCTCAGACACACTCTCTCCAGCAACCCTCTACCCCGGCTCCTCCCATTCATTATTCAGAATTTGCCTGAAGCATTAAGACTAGAGGGAGAAATCCTAGGACAGCTACTGAGAGCCCCAAATTATAAAACTAAAAGATGGTTGGTTGCGGCTAAGTTTCCCGTTCCAGGATGCACTCTGCTGCACTTTAGGAAAAAATGTCATGCTGAGTTGCTCTTTTACAAACTCAATTCTTACCTGCTGTCATTCCTCTCAGCCAAATTCTAATGACTCCTGCAAGAACGGAACAGGTGTGTCTGAAACCACCCAGGGATTCTCATACTTAGACTCCCCCAGAATCTGGCTGCCAAAGGAAAATCCTGAAGAAATGGGTCACGAGGCAAACTAAGGTGAAGCTGTGGGCTAGCAAGCTGCTCTGTACAAGGCAAGCGAAGGGAACTGTTTAATGAGAACAGGCTTTTTCGGCTCTGATGCCAAGCATTTGGAAGACTCAGAGGGTCTGCATGACATTGCATGGAGTGACATTATCTGGTTGGAGAGTTTCAGTAATGAAAATGTAAATCTTGCTACTGCAGAAACCCTGGAGACTCTACAGAACCAGCAGTGTGGCTCCTTACGTGAGCCAGGCCTCCAGACCTCAGGCTGTTACAAGGCATGGAGAGCAGTTGTTAAATTGGAGGAGAGGGAGGGAGGGAGTAGAAAAAGAAAGAGAAAGGGGGCCATGTGATTTGTGTTAAGTGCGAAGTCTTCTGAGCACTCGGTAGCACCATGGCATTGGGATGGCATATAGATGCTTTAGTCAACATGGTTGATTGTCACGGTGACAAGACAGGCTGTCACGCCTCGCCTTAGAACTACTTCTGTACATAAGGTCCCTGCTGTTGCTGTGGGTTGTCAAGAGTTAGAGTGGATTCTTAGTGAAAATATTTCTATACATTTAGAAGCATTTTAGCAATCTAGGTGCATGACCTAGTTGTTTTAAACTTTAATTGTCTTGGCTTTATGAATTACTTTTCAGCCACTCATTTCCACTTTAATGTGTCTTGAGCAGTCTCTATTCAGCCACCATCTTTGAATTTTCTGCTTTCTGTGCTGACAACAAAGAGTCTTTAAGATAAAAGATTAGAGTTTACACTACACATCTTAGTTACGAGCCTTCCCAGGTGAGCTTTTGCCCTGACTTCATTGCGGATTTTAATAACTAATGTAATCTACACAATGACATCTTGTGCAAACGTTGCTAGCATCGTCCCCACCTAATCTACAGAGAAGATGGGAATCAGTGAATTCAGGAGGTTTGGGGGAATCATCTGTCCTGAATAATCACCAGGGTCATTGTTATTGTCAGGGTCCATCCCTGAGGCAGTTTACAAAAGCAAATACCATAAAAGCTTATACATAGGTGCAGGAAGTGTTGCTCAGTGGTTGGTTCAGGTTCATCCAAGCTTCTTGTGGGCAATGATACAAAGTGATTCTACTGACTTCTATCATGACTGGTTTCTAAGGGCAGAGAACATAACAGAATATGTAATCCACTCGGGCACAAGTTTCCTAGTAAGAGCAGAATCCATGTAGTAGTAAGAGCACAAAATGGTGGGTCAGCAAGGAAAGTTACCTAGGCCTTACCATTCATAATGTCATATGGTAATGAGGATTAGCAACTTTCCCTTTCTTCCTTCTGGGTTGTGATGCTTTAGAATATTTCAAGTTGATTTTGAGTTTGAAATAGAGTACATCCCCACCCCATTTTAACGACATTTTCTGAATCTTCTGAATAGCAGCCATCCTTCATATCTCCTTTCATCTCTTACAGAAAATAGTGTCTTGCCTCCAGGAATTTAGCCCAAGCTCTTAGTTGTATATGTTGTCCTGTCTGTTTCCTTTATTCCTTCTCCATTGCTCTCTTTTTAGCCAATCAGTGTTCACTTATTAGGTGATTACAATGCTCTTATTATTATTTTTTTTTTACCTCATAAGTCTAACTTCTTGGATGTATAGCTTATCATGAAAAAGATCTAAGAACAAAACAGATTTCTTTCATATGTGTTTAAAGATCTCATGTACTTAAAACAAGTACATATGTAGGCTTAGAAACCAGTATGCTACAACATATTCATGGGCAGAAAAATGACAGGGGTAAGTAGAAATCCACATAGACCTGTTATTGATAAGAGTTTTATTAACAAACAAATACACACATCATAACACACACACACACACACACACATATGCACATGTACATGCACAAACACACGTACACCACCACCACCCTTCACTAAGGTAGCTTGGGTCATATTTTGTCAGTGTTAGTAGTTTCTCTCTAGTCCATAGCTGGTTCCCCGCAGGATGGTGGCTATGGGCTGCTTTGTTGGCTGAAAATTCTGCAGCTTCCTGACTGCTAACATGCAATGACTTCATACCTGCTACACTAGCTGTATGGCCTTCCTTTCCTTTTGACATCTCTTTTGTACAATGTCAATAATAAGATAACTCAAGAATTGTTTCAGAGATAGATTTGAACTGGAAAAGTAGGGGGCAGTGAGGGTTGTGGGTCACTAGGAGAGCTGGGGGGGAAAATAAACGGAGGTTATTGCTGGAGTTATGAGAGGCAGGCAAAGCACCTTGCCATGGTCACCACACCCGTGTGCTTCAGGACTTCCCTCCTGATTCTTGATTTGTACTCCTCCCATCTTCTCTCATGGGACTTGCGTGGACTTGTCTTTATGCTTTTCACATGTCGTTTGGTTAAACTAGAAAAAGATAGATTGTATGTTAGTCTGATCTCGTTAGCATTGTCTTGATTTCAACTTTACCTTACTATGCTCAGTGTTTAAGGACTTACACATAGCCTATAAAAACCTTTGCTTCAGCAAATGAGATCTCATTCAGTCTTGAGGTGCACATTTAATCCAACTTTTCAGAGGCAAGTGGGAGCTGAGTTGAATATGAACAGCATCTAAATGGTAATAGTGCAAACTACTTTGAAACAGTCACATCTCTTCAATACATTCTTGTAGATAGATGTTGTCAACTCTATTAGGACAATCTTCTGGGTTATTCACCCTGCTGGGTTTTAATGAATCACAGAGTCTATCATCATTTCCAGTTTTATCAGAGATGTAAGTGGTTTCAGTATAAACAAATATATGCATTTTCCTGAGGTGAGGAATGAGAAATACCAGTTTGTTCGTTTGAGGATCAGGTTTTAGAAATCATGTCTTCTTTCTTGAATAGTGTCCTTCAATACCCTACTAACCCCTTTTTAAAAAATGGGTTAGTATTGGTAAAGGTTAGTTTTGGTTTCTTTGGTTTGGAGAAAAACAAATCACACCATGCTAGGGTAAAGAATCATTTTAAAGGAACTCCCAATATTTCAAAGCAAAACCGCAGGAAGGGTCACTTTAGTTTGACCATTTCACAGGAGGGAAAGAGGGTGAGATTGACAAATTTAGGAAGCCACATGGCCAAATGGAGTTGTTTAAAGGACACTGTTTGTAAGCATGTATATCCTTCTGTGTTGTATTTACACTTTAATGTATTTTACTTGCATGCCATCTTGTCTACTTTCAAAATGGCTTAGACATCAAGAAGAATAAAATTCCCTCTTTTCTTTCTGGGGCTGGAGTGGGGGAGCTATAGACTGAGCATCAGTTCCTTGTGTTTGAGAGAGAACAGATAGATGGTGTGTTACTGTGTGCTGAGCCCTAGCTGATGGTTTTTCTTTGACAGGATATTAGGTTTTATGGAGAGAACCAAGGCCACAGCCTCTTCTAAAATAAAGGTCAGAGGAGTTTTCCCCCCACTCACATATCCTTCAGTCCCCACCAAAACAGACTCTTGCCCCCGAATGAAGTGTGCCTTGTCTCAGGCCCTAAGATACTGTGCTAGTTTGTGTCCCAGCATATGTATAATCCCAGGACCCAATGACCTTGCCAAGTAAAAGGAAAGGAGCTCTCATACCATATGTGTTGACTAGATCAAGCCCTTTAAGCCACCTTCAGCTGAGCTGAGCAACAAGTGGAAATTCTTTGTCACATTTCTTGTTTCACAGTTACAAAGTTCATAAAGAATTACCTCTATCGATTTCCATTCATTAGATTTCCATTAATCTACTTGTCTGTGGTTTAGTTGTTTATGTATTAAGGTAATTCAGTTATATCTATAGTACTAATAAGTGTTTTTACAATCTTTTTTTACATTAAAATATTCATTATTAACTTTTTATAATCATCTACATAGAATAGAATATTGACTGCAGAATCAGATGCTAAGAAGTTTTGCATCAAAGGCTATTTTATCTTTTAGGTGGGGATTTTAAAGAACGATTCATACTCAAAGTAATGTTTTTGTTATTTACCCACTTTGAGGAATATTACCAACCTTCACTGTGCTGTCTAGATCTTTACAACTTAGAACTATATTATAAACTAATAAGGTAATATTTTGTGAACAGTAACAGATGGAAACTATGAACATAAATGGACGTCTTTGGTGTAAAGGTAAATTATTACCAAATCCTTTTTAAAAATTTCCTAACAAATTTATATCTCCAGGAGATCCAAACCTTCAAGTCAACTAGAAGACCTTCTAGAAAATACCGTTTATTACATAGAAGAATCAGGACACACGCCAGGTCCTTTCTGAAGCAAAGGAGGTCTTGCTGTATTTCTGTAATGTCAATCACTGACACTCTTTTCCCTTCACTGCTCTTGTGCTGTTTTAAGGAGTGTCTTACACAGGAGAGCCTCCATCCAAACAGTGACTAACACAGCTGCTAATGGCTCAGCTAACCTCTACTCCTCCTCTTTGCCTCATATTCCCTGGTTCCCTTGTGCTACAGATTGCATGGAAGGACCATGAAGTGAGAATGAAAGAGAGAGGAAAAAACACTACAGCATCATCATCTTTCAATTAAATGCAGTCTAAAAGCCTTATCAATCCATGCAGTCTTCCTTATGTTATATTTAGGGCTGGAAATTCCTTGACTTTTTTTTTGGCGATTTTAGAAAACTAGCATAGAAATGAGGAGCTGAATATTCACTGTTCCTCATGAGCAGCTATTTACTTCTCATGATGCTCCCATTTAACCACCACCGGATATCTGCTAAAGAGATATTTGTTTCAGTGAACAGAGTGACCTTTCCTTGAATGGCCCCTCTAAGGAGAAATACCAGACCTGAAACTGACCCTAACGAGTTGCCAGAGAATTAAGTATGACTCAGGATGATTAAGTGTATCCAGTTGAATCATTGCCTCCCTCCAGGTCTGTCTTCCTTTAACTCCCCCTTTTCCTACTATGCTAGCACACTCCTCCCACACCAAACCTAAGGATGATTCTCATCACTTTCCTTCCTCTCCAACTCAATCCATCAGAAGATGAGCTGAAATTATATTATATACCCACCCACTTACCCACTCTCACCAATACCATTGCAGTACACTCAGCCCAAAGCATCTCCCATTTGCATCTTTCAACTGACTCCTAACTGCCTGTCCTGCTCCTATCCTTGCTCCTCTTCAGTGTGTTCTTCACATGGCAACAGCCATCATGGTATTTTTGTCGTTTTGCACAGAACTCCCCTGAAGCTTCCCATTAAAGTTGGCATGAATGTCCCAACTGATAGTGTCCAAGGGTCCATGAATGCTTTGACTTCTGCATCCCTCTGCAGATTTCAAATTTCATCAAATGGCTGCTATATGCTCTGCACTGACCTGTGGGGAGGAAACTCAGCATTTGAGACAGTCTAGATTCCTGCTTAGACATTTTTCAAGAAATGAAGATAGACTACAAAAAGAAGTATAAAAATGAGTCTCCCTTGAATTAAGCCATAAGCTTGTATTCACTTGGAAGGTGGCATTTGGGTGAAACCTCTCTCTCTCTCTCTCTCTCTCTCTCTCTCTCTCTCTCTCTCTCTGTGTGTGTTCTTACAAAAACATCTTTATTCTTTTATAGGAAATTTCTAAGGTTCATTTAAAATTTTCCTTTTTATTGGTTATTTTATTTATTTACATTTCAAATGTTATTCCCCTCCCCAGTTTCCACTCTACAAATCCCCATCTCCTTCCCCTCCCGCTGCTTCTATGAGGGTTCTCCCCCACGTACCAACCCATTCCCACCTGACTGTCCTAGAATTCCCCTGCACTAGGTCATCAAGCCTCCACAGGTCCAAGGGGCTCCCCTCCCATTGATGCCCGACAAGGTCATCCTCTGCTACATATGCAGCTGGAGCAATGGGTTCCTCCATGTATACCCTTTGGTTGGTGGTTTATTCCCTGGGAGCTTTGGGGGTCTGGTTGGTTGATATTGTTGCTCTTTCTATGGGGTAGCAAACCCCCTCAGCTCATTCAGTCCTTTCTCTAACTCCTCTAGTTGTGGTGGATGAAACTTTGAAAGGCAACATGAAGCTCATGTAGCTATCTGAAGGATGTTACTGGATAGCTTATATGGAGACCTGTTTTACATCTCCAAGAGATGGCTAATCGTCATGAGGAAAATAGAGTTGAAGAAAGCTGGTTCCTAGGCTGGAAGCTGTAGCATGTGCTCCTAGGCAAGGGATGATTATGAGATGGTCTGGACAGTGAATAGAAAGGGGTGGACAGATTCAGGATATTTCTGATCTAACAGCACTTGTTGATTGATAAGATATGGGTGAAAAGGACAAGAGGAGGAAAATACACCTCCTATCTTGGGTCTTGGGCCATTACTGGGGGAAATACAGATACCTGAAGCAGAGTAAGTGGGGGAGGGGTGCAGATGTGGAATCAAAGAGCTTCATTCCACACCCAGAGACATAGCATACTTCAGCTTCCACTTTACCCATCTTCTCCTAGTCATGTCTTTTATGGATTGTGCTTTCCTTTTGCCTAGAATGTCCTGTTTATGTCCTGGCATAAGTCCCTATCCTTGTCACTTTTTCAGAGACATCTACTACTTACTTTTCTGTGTTCAATTATTTTCTATTAAACTTCAATTTTAATTATTTTATCTAAAGAATTAAAAATATTTTACTTTATTTTTCTGCTGCTATAAAAGATTCACAAGGGGAGAGATACCTCCTTTTATTTACCATTAAACTCAAACTATCTAATGGGCAGAGGTATATATTCTAAGATACAAACACTTTTTGAATATTTACATCATGTAAACCATCCTGTCAATTTATTAATTTCATGGAAGCATCCAGAAGCTTTGATTTCAATAGATTACATTGTTTGATTTCAATTGATTAGTCTTAAAACACATCAAAATCGTGTGTTTCCATTGCTTTATATGTTGGTATCAAGTTTTAATGAATAAATTATTGCTTTCCTCAGGATGCAGATAGCCCTTGAACCTATGTTTGAAGGCTCAGTGCCTTGCCCAGAGGGAACATGAATTGAACAGGGTGGGAATGTGGGGTGGGGGCAGGTATCTTGACTATTCTAAATCTTGGTTCCATAAGCTGTTAAACATATAAATACAGCCTTTGCTTTGAAGAGTTTCTGTAGCAATTGAATGGGATAATCCATATAAAGCCCCAAACACAATTCTTAGTAGACTGTAAGTACTTAATCAATATGACTATTATTAGTGTTATTGTTGTTGATATTCATTGCTAAGACAGAGCCTCTGTGAGAAGAACCAGGAGCCTTATACATGAACACTTGTGCTGCTCTGCACTCTTGGTACTCATAAATAAAAATAATTATTGCAATATTACAAATATGCACTGGAAACAATATTTCTGTCATTTGGCCAGATTTAATTAAAGGCCAGTTTTCTTACGCTTCATGCTTATAAAGGTTTTAATGGAATTGCATTTTAGAAATTATGAAGAAAAGAAAATAGCTCACTTTTCCTCTGTGTGCAAGGAATAGTAAGCAATCATAGATACTAACTAGATAAAAGAAGCATTTCATAGCAGCCGGATACCTTTTACTTTCCATATGAAAAGCGCATCAGAATCCCATCTAGCAGGTTACTATTATGAATCATTTATTTTCTCCACTAAATGTATATAGTTTGGGTAATATGGCATCATCATGAAGTCAAGTGGAAATATGCTTATGGACCCAGCACTGTGCAAACAGATTTTTAATATGTAAAGGGTTCGTGCGGTTTTAAATAAGGCAGTGCCACCCAGCATCATCACATGCTTCATGAGAAAAAGATGCTAAATTTCCTTGACCTACTTTCATCTTCGTGTTTAGGAAACAGTGCCTAAGAAGTAAACAAAGTATTTGTGCCTCACGTAGGAGATGATTATTGTTTGAATTTATGATTCATGCCTCGAGCAAAATTTTGTTTGTGGCCTCATTTGCAACCATAATTTACAACGTTACCAGGGACATGCAATGTATTTGGAAGGCAATATATCAGACTTGCTTTGTACTGGGCGGTCTTCTGGCTCTGGGTATAGTATTTTCTGTGTTCCTCTTAGCTATAAAATTTCTAGGCATAACATTTATTGTAGTGAATATGGAAATTTTTTTAAAAAATCGCATCCCCCTTAGGAATCTCTTATTGTATTTATATTCTTATTATGACTAAATTCAGCTAGTGTTTAAAGGGGTTGTTGATTCTGCAAATATCTGGCTGCAAATGTGGAGAGATTTAATCTTTGCAGATTTTCTTGAAAATAAAGATCACATCCTTTTTTTTTCTTTTTGTACACTCATCTAAGAAGCTAATAGACTATCTGTGAGTCAAATGCAATGTGTGTATATACTCTTAACACCAAGATTTCTTCCTATTGTAAATAATAAATAGGCTGCAATACTGTAATGTGTAAAATGTTCTTTTTGAGCTCTGAGTTCATGAAGAACATCTCAGAGCATTGGGAGTTCTGCTGTGCATCCTGATTCAGTTGTTTCAAGAAATACATATGAAAATTCAGGAGCTGTGTTATACATACATAGATAAACAAATAAATCACTTCTGAATTGCAAAGCTGCTCAATTTAATGTAATGTTCTTTGCTGCACTACCTGATTTCTTTATATCTTTCTATTCTGTATGCCTTATTACAATGCTCCTTTAAAAGAAGGGTGTGTGTTTCTTCCCACTGATCATTTAAAAGTTAATTTTGAATTCCACATCTGTGAAAACTTCCAGGCTACTTGGCTTGCAAGTGCTTGTTGTAGAGATTCAAAGACCAATCAGAATCAGATGATACAATTGGTGATTGATAAAAATTATAATTTTGGTATCTGAATATACATATTTTAAGTATAGGGAAAAGAAGGACTGCCAGCTCTCTGTCCTCTGAAATCATTAGTAAGAAAGCTGAAGACAGTTCTAAACTTTAGAGAAACGCTTGCCAATGAACTTACAGCCTAGCATGCTGACGTGCTGTTGAATGTGCTTAATCCATAAGAATTGCATCAACCTAGAATTCGGCTCCTCCAGAAGAGTATTTTTTTTCCCTTTATCAGATTCTTTGCAATTTTTCCTGGCAGAAAGGTTAGGAAGGTTCGGTAGTCGGAAGAACAAAGCAATCGCTTTTATTGACAGGTACAGTAGGGAAGGCAGAGAAGGCTAACGCCATTAGTCACGATGCCTGGACTTCAAACAGAATTAAAACTCTGTTTAGTAAAATGCAGGCTCGAGAACCATTCCGCCACTATTACATACTTTTTTTCTTCCCGCAGTAATTATTCATTCAGCTATTATAACTAACCACAGTAATTTTCTTAGAACAAAGCAAACAGGGCAACAATAGTTTCCAAAACGACGGAGTTTAAATGCCCAAGGTCAGAGTGTAACATTTTGATTTCCATAGTATTTCAAATGCTACAGGCCTTATGTAATAATTTTAATGCGAAAAATATGTAGACCACGCTTCGCTGCTCTTTGCATATACTGCAAAGAGAGGGGGGACCCTTAAAAATTGCTTAGCTTTAATTGAGCAAAAGGATTCACGTGTGATCTGAACTTGTGGCTCGTAATTCCTCTAGACAGCTTTGGTTGCCGTGTGATGATCCTAATTAAATTATGGAACAGCACTGCACTACCTAAGCGAAAGGGCCCATTCTCTGCTATCACCTGGTAATTTAACTCTTTGCAGGTTCTGAGTTTGGGACTCTATTCTGTGTTCTATTGTGATCTTGTGTGTTTTTCATTGTTAGGGGTAGGAAAACAGTCGCTGGTGGACTCGGCCTTGAAAGTTTTAGCCTGTAGGTGGCAGCATTGTCAGGGTTTGGAAGCGTAAGCTCTGCGAACTTAGCTGCCTGCCTCTCTTCTCCACCAGGCCTCCCATCTCTTCAGGCCAGGCCGGGCTAACATCATTACACACTCCTGTCAGGTAAAAGTAAAATGGGGAGAAATGTCAAAGCCAAAAAAATTAGACTTCATTCACTTTGGTCTGTGTTTCATTATATTTTTGATAATAGGGTACATTTGTATTTCTGAGCCGGGATTCCGCTGAAGGAGGTGCTGAGCCGTCAGGAGTTAACCCTTGGCAAACCCTTCTCCAACAGTCTTTTACTAACTTAGGAAGGGAAACTAGTCTTTGTGGGGAACGATTAAGTTAATCACACCCAGTATGAACACTTGGGACCGTTATGGGGTTTTGAGATTCCGTAGCAAAAGCAGGTCCTGAGTTTGCCACAGCTCCCCGGTATCCTGAAGAAGTTTGTCCCGTTTCCACTTCCTTCCCACTTTTTGCCCCTGTTTCTTTGTGCACAGTTACTTGTTTGTCCTAGTTAAGAGGAGATGGGGTGGGGGGAGTACATTTAAAAAATGATGTATTTGGTTTAAACATGATACTTTACTACTTGTATAGCTCTGTGTAATAATAGTTTAAGATTATGTTAATAGACTATGTAATAAATGCATATAAAGCAATTTTTTCTTTTTGTCCAGAGGAACATATGCTTCAAGACCCCGTGGATGCCTAAAACTATGGCTTGCACTGAGATGTGTTGATCCTGCAGCATTTCCTATGCATCCATACCTATTACATATATACCTATGAAAAGCTTAACTTACAAGTTAGCCATAGTACAAGACTAATGTCAGGAATCAATAAAATAGAGCAGTTGTAGTAATGGATAATGTAGTAAAAAAGGATAAACTTTATGAATTATTCACTTCTGGAAATTTTCATCTATTGTTTTCTGACTGCAGTTGAGCACAGGTAACTGTGGGACACTGAGGACAGGAAGGAGGGTGTGCTGTATGCAGATATTGTGATGTTTCTCTTAAGGCTCTCAGAGATCTTGTGAGTATCTTTTTTTTTTTTTTCATTCAAGAACTTTCTTTTTTTAATTTTATTTTTATTATTATTTTCTTTATTTACATTTCAAATGCTATCCCAAAATTTCCCTATACCCCACCCCTGCCCCTGCTCCCCTACCCACCCACTCCCACTACTTGGCCCTGGCCTTCCCCTGTGCTGGGTCATATAAAGTTTACAAGACCAAGGGGCCTCTCTTCCCAATGATGGCTGATTAGGCCATCTTCTGCTACATATGCAGCTAGAGACTCGAGCTCAGGGGGTACTGGTTAGTTCATATTGTTGTTCCACCTACAGGGTTGCAGCTCCCTTCAGGTCCTTGGGTACTTTCTCTAGCTCCTCCATTGGCCTGTGTTCCATCCAATAGCTGACTGTGAGCCTCCACTTCTGTGTTTGCCAGGCACTGGCATAGCCTCACAAGAGGCCGCTATATCAGGGTCCCTTCAGCAGAATCTTGCTGGCATGTGCGTTAGTATCTGGGTTTGGTGGCTGATGATGGTATGGGTCCCCAGATGGGGTAGTCTCTGGATAGTCCATCCTTTCATCTTAGCTCTAGATTTGGTCTCTGTACCTATATCCTTTCATGGGTATTTTGTTCCTTATTCTAAGGAGGAATGAAGTATCCACACAATGGTCATCTTGTGAGTATCTTTCCAGACACTTCTCTTGGAAAGTTCTGCTTGGGAAACTTCTCCTGGTGACAAAGGAAACCATGCAGTGTAAGATCATTGTTTTAGGGCCTTGTACCAGGTTTTCCATTCACTGAATCCTCGGGGTGGGGGGCATTGTTTCTGAGATGAAGACTGATAAAATTGTTTAAGTATCATTGAAAGTATAAAACAAAATTGTTTCCTCAATAAATATAATTAGCTATATACACTGCAGTTGCGAGAGCAAATGCTGAAGTTAGGACCAGCTCTTTAGATAGAACAGGACCTCTGTGGTCTCTGGAGGTAACACGCATAAAGCAAAAGAAATGATTTTCCGTCAACACTAAGTAGACAGGTGCTTACATCGAACAGCATTCTAATACGTCTCTGAATATTTATGTCTTCTTTTTCAAATGCATTGCCCATGAATGTCACAGCTGTCAAATGTCTGAACACAAGAAGATAAAAAATGAAATTAATAAAAGATAGATCAACATTTAGTTTGTTGGGGACATCCTCTCTACCAGCATTTTTCTTTTTTCTTAAAAAAAAATAAAAAAGAACCAATATCTGTATGTTTTAAACTCAGCTCTGCTTTAAGGTTTTGGTACATCTGCATTTGCTAAAGGGCCAAGGGGGATATGAGTTGACTGGTTGTATTTGGGGCAAGCACCAGTTCCTGCCTCGGTATTTAAGCAGCAAAATAATCAATAGCATTAATGACTGAGGAAACCAGAGTCTGCTGACTTCCCAGCCATCTCTGCAGTCCCAGTGCGTGGTGTGCATGGGTGCCACAAACAAGACTCTGACAAGTTGTCACTGCCCCCGACCTGATGCCCAAGTTTGTGAGGTGAGAGGCTCTTAAATCTTTCTTCTCTGTAACCCACAGTTTCAGGTCTTCCAGTTCCTGCCAAGACAAGCCATCATGTGACCTCAGAATTATGAAGGAACTTGGCTTTTAGAGCAGAGATGACTAAATAGGATAGTGAAGAGGAAAGTAATGGAAAGGGACCTTTTATTTATGATAAGCCATCCTCTCTGTTTCGTGTGGTAGCCAAAAGGGCCATGTGTATAAGGGGCATGCCTTGGGATGAACTCAACAGTCACTTGACAAATACATACTCCAAAGAAGCCACAGAGTTGAGTCACTAGAAAAATACTCCAAATAAGCCACATATTTTCTGGTGTCTCGTTATTACTGTTATCACTTAGACCTCTACAAAAATATTAGCACCCCAGTTACTTCCATATCTATCTTAACGTACCAGAAGAAATCACTTAGTCACAAAGAATGGACATAATTTAAATGCTGAACCAGAAATTTAAGTTTAGGAACTCTCTTGTTTCACTTCAGATGAGGACTGTACAACATCTCTCAAAATGGCCACATCAGTGTAAAATATCTCAGTTTAGCAAAACTAACACCCCATTGTCTGCACCATGGCTACATGACAGCTACCCTACCGATAGCCCCCGATGGGAAGCAGACATGATGAACGTGGCTTCCATTCATATCGAGTTAGAGGAGTCAGTTGCTTTTGCTTTGTTGGATGTTCGTGAAAACCAGCTCCCACACGGACCATGTTCTGATCACTGGGCTTTCCTTCCTATAAGCAGACTTCAGCAGGCTTGGCAGGCTAATGAAAAAAAAAAATATCCGAGGATATTTGTATCATGATTTCAAGAAAAGTAGTTTTCTGTGTGGCGCAGTTCAAGTTCCTCTGGCTGGGACTGCGTAATTGACAACAGATCACATCCATAAAACATGAGCCTACTTCAGTCTAATCATTTAACTTCTTATCAGTAAAATTGAGGGTGGTAATATTGACGGGGGTCACGCTCCAGGTGGGCCCAACATCCTTCTCCATCTGCCCATTGAAACTACTACTTGGGGGTTGAGAGATGGCATAGAGGATAAAAGTGCTTGCCGCACAAGCAGAGGTCCTAGGTTCAAATCCCACCACCCATGGAAGTAGTCAGGTTTGGTTGCAGACACACCGCTAACCCTAGTGTTGTAGTATAATAGGCACAGAAGGATTCTTAGGGTTTGCTGGCTAACAGCCCAGTTATAGTTTCAGTAAGAGACCCCATTTCAAAGGAATATGGGAGAGAATGATAGAGCAACACTCCAGATATCTTTCTCTGGTTCCTGCATATATACATTTGCATATACACACACGTGTATAAATAAAACCTAAACCCTTTCGTTAAAATACAACATATTCTATTTTCCAAGTCCTTCACCGGTTTTCTTCAGAAAGTACTTCTTCTGTATTCGCTCTCCCTTTCCCAACAGTGCATATACTTAAATAGCTGTTGTATTCTGCATCAGGTTTTAAATAATTTGCTCAGTTGGTTCCTTTACCCAGTCTGTCGTGCAGTAGCAGCAGGCCCTGGTATCTATACTATCATGTCCTGTGCTCTTGTTTGATAAATGTAAGGACTTCAGTGTGGGTTTCACCTTGGATGGCGGTGCTAATTTTTTTCTTTTGTCCGTCAGTTGGTTTGGAATGGCTCATTTGGTAAGAAAACAATTGTAGAAATAAAATATAATCTACAATTTATCCTTGGAAACTTTCTCAGGCAATCTAAGACATACACACAGGCCATCTAAAAATACCACCCGTCACCAGCAGTTCACTCTTAAGTTCACATTTCAAATAGATTGCATCTGTTTCTAATCAGGTAACTGGATGATTAGCAGGAGAAAACATATGATCAGAAAGCAGGCAACCCTCACTGATATGCATTATTTTTAAAGCTCCCCAAATCTAAAGTCAATAAAGAAATTGTACATGCGGCAAGAAGAGCTAGATTAGAGGAAAGAGTTTCGGCTGTAAACCTTTTTTTGTGAGATGTTGTAAAAACAGCTAATTTAACTGATGGGGTGAGGCGCTTGGGACTGACATGCAAAGTTCGGAATGTGAAAATAGATGGGAGAGCAGTGGCTCGAGGAATGATGAGGGCTGCAGTTGAGAAGAAAAAGTTTGCTAACTCGAGAGTTAATGAGCAGAGGGCTTCATCCCACTCTTTTTATGGAGCTATACTTTTGCCTCAAAGAAAACTGGTAAGAGTAATGGGGGAAAGCCCCAGCTCTGATAAAAGAAAATAAACTAGGTCTATTGCAAATAAATGTTGCAATGTTCTTCGTTTACTTTCAAGACTAATGGGAGAGGGTGAAATGAGTTTCTTGAGGTACTATATCATTTTAAGATCATACTTATCTCTTAGCTTCATCCATCAAACTGAACTCTCCTTTTGAACAATTTTTACACCATCGAGCTTGGAGTTCCCAGAAGGAAAGAACAAAAGCTGAGTTCTCCACTCCTGATTTGAACCAGACACAACTTACATTCAAGCTGCATGCTGTCTTTCGGTCACCCTCCCTTGGAGTACTCTCAGATGTCCCAATTCTGCACAAAAGTTAAGCTGTGTGTTGAAGCCACTCTTGGTTTTGTGCTTTGTGCTGTCTTCCTGTGCTTATCCAAGATTTAGTGTAGAGACGGGTTATGCTTTTGACTGTCTCCTCACTCAGTATAGTCAAAGCATACTGGATGAAGAGAGAAATGCTAAGTCTGACAACACAGGACACCCACAAATATACTCAAAAATGGGACAAATTTGGGATGGAGTTAGAAATTCTTTTCCACAAGCCATGATAAAGCAAAACATGTTAAGAACTTAAAGTTAGCATTAATGCTATGGAACTCATTTTGTAGACCAGGCTGGCCTCGAACTCAGAAATCCGCTTGCCTCTGCCTCCCGAGTGCTGGGATTAAAGGCATGTGCCACCACGCCCGCTCACTAATATTTTTTATTACTATCATCACATCATTAACAACATCACCACCACCATCATTATCATCACTACTAATTGACTACCACTACTAAACTACTACTACTACAAGCTTACATGTGAAAGACATTGCATTGTAGGACATCTTGTATCTTTCTCTGTCTCTCTCCACCTTATTGCTTGAGGCAGAATCTCTCCTTAAAACAAGCTCATCATTTTAGGTAGGCTGGCTGTACACTGAGCTCTCAGGATCCACCCGGTCTGCTTGTCTGACACTGAGGTTACAGTCACATGTACCTGTGTGCATTCCTGGATTTTATGTGGGTATTGGGTTTCAAAATCATGTCATCATGCTTGCATAACAAGCACTTTTATTCACTGAACCACCTCCCCAAATCTTATTGTTAGTGTTTAAATCGGAATGTGTGACCCAGGTAAGGCATAGAGTTCTAAGCTCACCATCAGCCTTGGGGAAGCCTTAGAAAACATGGAGGTCATAGAATTTTTAAAAGGCACAAGCTAGAGGCCTTTAGCCAATTTTCACTAAATGTAAACAACAAAAGAATCACCTGATACTATATGTATATTTAGCTACATTGCTTTCCTTCTGGCTAATTATAAAACTACAGATTAATGAATGTTGCGGTTAATTACCATAATCTAAACAATCACAAATTGTGGTATTAACTCTGCTGAATTTTACATAATGTACAATCAGTCTTGAAGATTTGATAATGTTTGCTTTTTTAAAGGTTTTATTTTATTTATAATGGTGCATATGTGAGTGTATCTGTGTGTGCATATGTGCATGTGAGTGTATCTGTGTGTGCATATGTGCATGTGAGTGCCCATGGAGGACAGGAACGAGCTTGGATCTTCTGGAGACGGGGTTAGAGTTGGTTGTGAGCCACCCAGTGCATGCTGGCTAGATTCAGCTCAGATTCTTCACAAGAGCAGCAAGCACTCTTAAACTCAGTCCTGGCTTTTAGTTCTCCCCTGGTTAGTTCTATTGCACCTTTTAGATTATACTTGATGCTCATGGACTGATAGAATAGCTAGCTGGCTTGGTATTTCACATTAATATTTTCATAAGCTTCAAGAACATGCTATACTAGTTCTCAGCTTTCCTTGTCCTGGTCCAAATAATTCTGCATTTCTTGATTTCTTTCCCCTAGGTATATCTTCCCACATGAAGCAGACCATAAGGCTATATACTCAAGAGACTTCAAAATCTTATGTGTTAACTCACATATTTTATGTTCTTTTCGCTCATTTTCTTGCACAGAGAAATGGGAGTAAGAATCTCATCCATAAGCCACATTAAAGCAGAGAATGTATAGCTCACACCATTCTTATTAGTGTTGTGTGTGCACATCAGAGTTTATCTTCTGCTCAAAATACCCTATAAAACATCCTTTCTAAAATCCAGACTTACCATATATGTCAATCAGTTTACACCCTGGAGAACAGACCGGTCATATTAATCTCTTAAGCACCCAGGATGCCAGATAACAAGCACTCACTTTTATAGAAGAACTTAGTATATGCAATTAACAATCAAGCCCTATATACAGAAACACACTGTAATTAACTGTTTAATAGTGAGAACTTGCCTCTCAATTTTTTTCCCTTTGAGTGCAGTCAAGGTGAATTACTTGGTTTTTCCATCACTAAATGCTGCCACAGCTTGGTCTATTGCAACTCTCCCCTCTCCACATACTTTCCTATACCCTCTACATTTGACAGTAAAACTGCCAAGCCCCATTATTTCCAACTGGCAGCAATTTAATACATAGTTGAGTCAGTTATTTAACTAAATAAATTGCTTAAAGTTAACTCTATTTGTAAGACCACAAGGTGTTTCTAGAATGGGCTGCCCTTTTATATCATAAACCTGGATTAAGTTTACAACCCCATTTCCCCTCAGCAGTTTATAAATCAAACAAAGAACGTAGAACAATACATAAAAATCCCCGCGAAACCACCCTCAGAGTTTCTGTTAATGAGAAAAGCATACGGGGAACTGGATTTACTTTGTATGCTGGAAAATAAGACTGGTGTAAAGTAACTGGAGTTGGAAGGGTTACTCAAGCCCCTTTCACGTGATCACTTCTGAAACTAGAATTTTGTGAAGCCACAGCCATCCGTTCAATGCTTTGCACATAAAAATGGCAGGACCTGCTAAGTAGCTTTGAGCTGGCCTTTCACCCTTTTTGCTCATACTTAACACTGAACCTCACAAACAATCTTTGAAGCATGCAGGAGAATGCTGGATTCCTTATGATGTCTCCCTATAGGTGCCCACTAAACACAAATGAACACAAACATGCAACAACATACAATGTCCCAGATGTGCACTGGTAATCTGGGCTGGCCATACCATTTCCCCCTTCTCTATGAATTGGGCATATGCTTCTGAAACAGATTAAATCTAACCACTGACTTTACAAATGATATATCTGAAAGACAAGGAGGAAACTGATGATTGGGGCATTCTTCTCAGATTCTCCTGACTTTTCTGAAAGTAGACATACTTGGATTTCATGACTTTAAGATCTGTGTTCATAGAGGGAAAATATTGCAATTGATCTATAGGCAAAGAATAGACATCATAACTTAGAAATATCATACTTAACTGTATATAGTTTTATTTAGGTTTTGAATTCTAGTGATGACAGTGTTTTTAAAGAAATTACTTGTATTTGCTTATAATTGTAATTTTTATTTTCTCAAATAAAGGGATGAGGTGAGAGCCTGTACCAAAGCTGTGTGAATACATGGCTTGGGCTGAGACAAAAGTATTTTTTCTCTGTTCTAATTATCTTTAGGTTGAGGCCTGGAAGACTCTAGCTTCCATACAATTTAATCTTCCAAGATGACTGATTCAAACTGGCTTCCCTCAGCTTCTAACTGAATTGGTCTGCTTGACCTAAAACTAACTCTGGCAATCTATTCTAATCTTCTGGCTCCTTCTCATTCTCCAGCTCATTCTGTCTTTATCTGCAACCTGTCTCTGTAAAACTGACCTGGTAAAACTGCCTCTACACTCCTGAGAGTTGAGCATCTCCTATTTCTAACTCATTCTATCAAATCTTTCTCTGATCTATTACTTTGTCTGCCCCTCAATTAGACATCATTTTCAAGCATGGCTGATTCCTTCTACAAACTAATAAAGGTATGTCCTAAAGGAGTGCCTATATTCCAGCTAGATCACACAGACCTAAAAGGTCTTTGAATGGGATCCCTTGCCAGAGCAAAAGAATTTAAATTTCCTCTACATTTGCTAAGTTGACAACTTTAGTCTATGATGATGAGTTAACCATTTCTGTATATTCTGTTTTATTAGAGGGCAAAGAGTACATACTAGATGGCCCTGGCGAGCAAGGTATTTTCACTTCTCCATACATATGCTACTGGGAAGAATATAATTTACAGAACACTTAGCTTTATATCCAGAGAGACATTTTGTATTATTTAATTTTGCATATAAATTCATTGAAATACTGAGAGTAGTAACAGTAGCCCTAGTCCCTGTCTGTTCACCAAGGCCAGCAAGTCAACCTTTGGCTTCCCCTACTTGCCTGCCTCCCATCTCACTTCCCTATCTTGGTCTGCTTCATGGAGAATGTCTGACAGACTGAATTAAGATCTGAACAAATTATCTCTTAAGTTAACTTTAAACATCAAGGATCTCAAGAAACAAAGATCACACACACACAAGCACATGCACACGTGCACACATGTACACATGTAGGAAAAATTTCTCAGGGAAGTAAACCGTGGAGAAGCCAGCCATAGCTGTTATTTCCCAGGTTGCTCTCCACACCTCTGTTCTACAATAAACCCTGGTCCCTTGTAATTTTTTTTTTTAACTAAGTGCAAAGAAATAATGAAAACTGAATGATGAGACTGAGACAAAAGTATCAAATAAGCTGTTTCATTTCAGCTTATGATTGAGAGTGAATCTATTTGAACAAGTATCAAGAAACCCAGGAAACACCCACAGTTAAAGCAAGGTAGACAGTATGCACACCAAGGACTGGTGTCTATGTTGACAGAACCAGTGTTATTTATAGGTGGATGAAAAGAACATAAAAACAAGATTAATAAGGAAAATACACAAAATAAAAAAATATAGGCTAATTAATGATCTAAACTTTCCAGTGAATTCATCAAACTGTCACTAAGCCAAACAGGGCAGTCCAAGATTAATCCTCTTTTGCCTGCCTTGACACTTCCTGGAGAGTTAAAGTGCAAAACTGTCAGAAATCATGAAACCTTGAAGTGTAGGCACTCTAAAGAGCACAAAAAGTGTTTACTCTACAAAAAGCCCGAGAGTGATGCTAACACAAACAAACAAAAGCAAGAACAAACAATACCCAACCCCATAAAACATTGATGTCACATGAGAAGTTCCACCTTGGAATCATGTTGTTGCCTTGAGAAAATGATGTTTGCAAAAGAAATCAAGTGTCACGTACAATAGTTTATACTAAACATGGAGACTAAACTTAAATAACTGGGCACATTACAGTAGAAACATAGATCAAGTATGGACCTCAGGCAGTTGTGTTACAGTCTCGTTGATAAAGTGCGTTATGCCTGGAAGGTATAATATTCACAAATGGTGGATTGATCCCTTAGAAGGGGGATGTGAGAACAATCTTCAGGAACTATGGGGAAAGTGGCTATGCTGTGTTTCTGACCTCATTACATTCCTCTCTGTCTTTTCCTTGGAGTTATCTGTTGTCTCTTCTCTGTTACTCCATTATCCATCATAAGCTATGTTGTTTCATGATCTTCTGTTTGCATTTGTAAACATAGACACTAATTGTTTTGAACTCTCCATGTTTACAGTTCCATAGGTGTCAGGTTCTATAGGCTACAGACCCTGTAGCCTTTGCATTTTTCTTTATTTCTCTAGGCTTTTTCTTTTTGTTCTAATTTGCTGATCACAACATTTGTAGGTATTGGCCTTATAAAAGTTTGAACTTGCTAATTTATGGCTATAAACCTTCCACCATCATCACTATGGTTTTTCTGTGGGCTGTCTACTCTGGTGTAGAGGGGCATGGGTTTGGTCCTGTCCTTTGCATAAAGACGAAACTGTAATTAAGGCCCTTTGCATCATATTTGACAGTATAACATTTCTTCTCCATACCGTGTGCTCTTGGTTTACATTTCTTGACATTTACCCTTTTGAATTATTACTTAAAGTTTCTACTGTCTGTTTTTTATTGAGAACCAACTACTAATAACTAAGCCAAATTAGGCTCTGGAATCATCTACTAGGATAGAACACCAACCCTGCTTGCTACAGCTTAAAATTGTCAGATGTAAAATCTCCATGTAAAATCAGATATAACACTATATGAGAGTAGTTTCTGCCGGGCAGTGGTGGTACAGGCAGAGGCAGGTGGATTTCTGAGTTCAAGGTCAGCCTGGTCTACAGAGTGAGTTCCAAGACAGCCAGGACTATACAGAGAAACCCTGTCTCAAAAATAAAACCCAAACCAACCAACCAAACAAACAAAAAAGCAGTTCCTATTTAACAGGTTCTTAGCGTCTTAACTTCATGGCCAGGGTCTACCATTTTCCTGGTACAGATGCTCCAGGAGTCTCAATGCTAAGAGAAAGAAGCTTGCTTTGGATGTTTATGTTCATTTTGAGAAAGGGTTGAAGCTTGTTTTGTTGCTTATTTGTCTCGGTGGTCAGTTGTGTGGCATGTTTTGGTTTAATTGTGTCAAAAAAAAATATTTAAAGTCTGCCTAAGGGCAGTGGAGATGGGTCCATTGAGAGGTTCAAACAGGAAAGGAGTTAGCACAGAGTGTTTGGGGTTTTTGTTGTTGTTGTTGTTGTTTTGTTTTGTTTTTTGTTTTTTGGTTTTTTTTTTCACTGCCTTTCAGAAAGAGTTGGAAGAATGTTTATGGCAATAACCTCATTCACATGTCAGAAATGACATCCATTTATAGAAGCAAAAATCTCTACATTGTAGTACTAATTAATAGAAGAAAATACCTACCCAAAGACACTAAGATTCTGCAAAACATCCAACTCCTAAGACCTCAAGAGTCTTTACAACTGGAGTGTTTATGATTCATTGCACAACCACATAAGCATAAACCTTAAGTTTTTGTGCCAGATTCAAGGTAACCTGTGCTCCAAGCCAGACTCTTATCATTAATACTTGCAAGTTGTTGCTACAATAAATATTTCTTTATATTTTGCATCCAACACCATTGATGGTGATGAGTTAGAGTTTAAATTTTTGTTTCTTGATATTCTCTCTCTCTCTCTCTCTCTCTCTCTCTCTCTCTCTCTCTCTCTCTCTCTCTGTGTGTGTGTGTAAAAATTGACCATGGATATTTTTAATTAATATTTACTACTAAGGGCCTACCACTGTGCTAGGGAGTTTGCTATATTATTTTCTGAAGCCATCAAAGTGACTCTTGTTTTGCAATGATTAAAAAGAATGTTAAAGGGTATCTGCATTAAGTCAGATATTTGTAAATATTGGTGAACATTTCAGGAAGTCACACTTTTTTATGCTCACTTATCACTTGTGTTTAACAAATTGGTAAGCAAATACTAAGATAATTATCCAACAACAATATCCATGCAGTGGCCTGAGACTCAGGGACCTGGTATTTCTGGAGACTTTTGCATGGTTCTTATATAAAGTATTTATAAAATAATGTTAAAATGTTACCTTCCTCTTAGTTTCACTTTCTCGTGAGTATACAGGGAACCTTTACAGATGTTGTATGACTTTCTGGCATAAGCCATCTCAAAGTGAATAGTTGTTTTTATTAGTGTATTCTTGTGTTTAATGGACAAATCTAAAGTATTAGCTTAAGGATATGAAAATGTGCATGGTCTTAACAATTAAATCTTCATTCTCAAATGACCATGCTTTATAATCAAGATAACATTGTATATCTATCTATCTATCTATCTATCTATCTATCTATCTATCTATCTATCTATCTATCTATCTATCTATCTATAATCTCGTTGAAATAGCCTGTCTTCACAGAGATTCCAAAGAAAACAGAAGTGTTATTTGTGACTTCTAAAATAAATAACAATAAAAATTCTGTTTTAATACTTTATAATACTTGTTCTAAAATTTAATAGGCCGCTTGAGATATCGCTAACATTGCAATAGTCAGTTATTTCTCTTACATGGGATACGGTTTCTGGATAGAATGTGCTTGCTGAACTTGATGTTTTGTTTCAAATTTAGCTATGAAGTTCATAGATATACCAGCATCTTCCTATCATGGTTGTCATGGTGATGGTGATGGTTGTGGGGTGGTAGTATGTGTGTACTACCATAATTAGTAATTCAACTCACTATTCAGAAAGTAGACATTACTAAATAGTTTCATATTTGAAAACCGTATGAATCACATTAGGTTTTTTGTGCTACTGTTCTCTGTGATGGTACATACACAGACACACACACAAATTCTTTGCTGGGTACAACTGCTATGGCAGGAATTGGGGTAATGGTACCACACTGAGTTTGTAATTACTGTGTTTGTCACATCTATATACTCTCAGTAAAAGAAATATGTTTCCTTTAATTCTGCCCTCTGTGAAGCAAGAAAATGTTTTTTAATTTTCATATTCCTTGAGTGCATTTTTAGTAGTTTGGGGGAAATATGCACAAGCATTTCTACTTTGAGACACAATACAATGGTAATCTCAAATAAGAGACTTTATGTAATTACTGTGTGATTTTGGAAAATTTGTGATCGCTTTAATTAAGATAGTAGCTTCCTGATTCATAAGATTGGTGGTGACAAAGTCAAATGTAAATTTTGAACATTATGTGCTGAGATGCAACACCTCTTGAAGGTGCATAAAACCCACTAAAGCATTATTGATTTTTACATTACCAGGTTATGATATTACAAAATAGTGGGTTGGAAATCTATAGATGAAGAGACATTAACAGAACAGAAATGGTTCATGATCCTACCATTATTTGTTAGTGGAGTTTGGTTATGTTATCCTAGAAGAATAGTTTGATCGGCTCTAAAGGCTGTACCAGGACTCTTTCCACTTCTGTGTAAACATCCATGTGATGCTACATGTTCTCTTCATATAAACATAAACAATATATTAGAAGAAGCTGAATGTAGAGTAAGTAAAGATGGTCAAAATTATTCAAGAAATGCCACTCTTCTCACCATTTGAGGGGATTCTAACTAGTTAAAGTATGTTATAGTTTTATTTGTGTAATTTAAGTGAATCTATAGGTACTTATTTTAATCAACTTCTCAGTTTTAATTGCTAACATGGTGAATGGTGGAAGACATAATATACATATGAGCAGATTTTGGTATCACTAATGGGTTGATTTTGGTGTTTTAATGTCGTTCTAAGACTAAAATGTCTGAGAATAGTCTCATGGAAAGAAGGATACTGGCAAACTTTTGGTTTTCTGTCTCTCCTTGAGGTTTGGTTTAGCATGAATGAAATCTGGGTTAGTATAGTTTGCAGATGCTGGGCTATATAACATGGTAAAGAAGCTGGAGCAGATGGAAGGCATATGTGAAGAAAGAACAAACACTCTATGTTGTCATCTACAGAAAACACATCAATGGAGTAATGAGTATTAGTGAATGAGTTATTGAATGGATATCATTGTGGGATAAGAAAAGAATTACACTTATCCACTGACCTCAATAGTATCAATGGTTCTGTGCTTGAATAGAATAAGTTTCTAAATTGTGTAAAACCCCTGAAAGCAATGAACACAAGTTTGATTAAAGAAAGTCTAAAGAAGGAAGGGAGAGTTTATTTGTTAGGAAAGCCATCTTAGTGAGTATTGACATGGGCAAAGTTTGGACTGAAGGAGAACAGAGATATTTGCAGATGGCTGGGGCTAGTCTAAGGAGCGGGAGTTGTGCATATAACCAACAACATGAATGCAGATAATGACACAGAAACACAGAGACCTAGAGAGAAAAAAGAGAGGCCGAATAGTGAACTGCTTTGATTTTATGAAGACTTTTGATGACCTAGTTGGAAATCAGCACAGCACCAGACCATAGCCAACATGGAGTAGCCTTGTGGACACAGGGAATAGAATCAGAGAGACATAATGAAGTCAGGGTAAGTGTTCACAGTGGCAGAGAAAATCTGTGACCGCTTGTAACATGACCATATGTGGAAAGCACAGTGAGTTTCTGCGCTCGAATTTTTCTTCTGTGGCCAGACTTAAACACCTGATGTGGCCTCTGATGATCAGTGAAATTCATAAGCAAGTCTATGAAGAACTGGAGTAATACTAGTGTGGTGCTTTGAATGTGCTTGACCCAGGGAGTGGGACTGTTAAGAGGTATGGCCTTGTTGGAGGTAATGTGTCACTGTGGTGATGGGCCTTGAGACTTCCTTTGTCATTGCAATTAATATAAATTTCTTTATCTTAGCCTCAGGCAGATTCTTCAGACAGGGGTAAAATCAGCCACATTCTTCACCAAAGTAACCCAAAACAGTCTCTAATCCCCATACTGAAATTCTTCTCCACTGAAGCCTTTTGCACCAGGTCTGTACAGTTCAAATCACCCTCAGAACCAATGTCATTCATTTTCATATGAGGATAGCCCACTAGGCCCCGATTAAAGCACATCACTGCTTTCCAAAGTCCCCAAATCCACATTCCTCCAAACAAAAGCATGGTCAGGCCTATCAAAGCAATACTCCATTCCCTGTTACCAACTTTTGTCTTAGTTAGGGTTTTCTTGCTATAAAGAGACACCATGAGCAAGGTAACTGTTATAAAGGACAACATTTAATTGCAGCTCATTTACAGGTTCAGAGGTTTAGTCTGCTATCATCATGTCAGGAAGCATGGCAGCATCTAAGCAGGCATGCTGCTACAGGAGCCATGTAGAGAGTTCTACATCTTCAGCCAGAGGAAGCCATAGAGCAGACTGTCTCCCATGTGGCTAGGAGGAGAGTCTCAAAGCCCATCTTCACAGTGACACACTTCCTCCCAAAAGGCCACACCTACTCCAACAAGGTCACACCTCCAAAAAGTGCCATTCTCTGGGCCAAGCATATTCAAAGCATCACAACTAGGAAGTTGGACTGTTAGTTTTTCTTATATTTATATGTCTCTTACAGCATGATTTTTAAAACTGGCTCAGTTATGAGCCATGGTAAAAGGAAAGCTAATGCTACTGTGGTCTCTCTTTTTTGACAATCAAGTTGTCCCGAGTCAGTCATTCACTGAGGATATTTGGTGGAGACTTGGCTTTGAAGTAGTATGGATTCTGGCATCTGGGCAAAGGGAACCCTGGAGAGTAGAAAGGACTAACAATATCTTATAAATTCATACATAAAATCCTTTAGTAAATGTGTGTAAAGCTCTCCTTGTGACTCAGGACCAGTCTCTGACAAACATGACAGTGTGTACATGAAATTCAAACCAAAGTCTATTGTAAATGATGGTTTTGGGGTGAAGAAGGAAGGAGTGAGAAAGCATGTGCAAGTAACAGAGATGAGCTCTGCTTTGTCCTCATTAGAGACATCACCCGGGTTTCTTTTAAAATAATACTGCAGTGAAGAAAAAAGAGTGGATTGACTTAAAGGAATGAAAAACCTCTTTTACAGGTTTAAATATACTTTAGCTTTGGAGAAGGCAATCGTGATGTGAACGTCTGCCCATAAAATTAACGAGAATCATCAGTTTTTTTGAAACTTTATTTCATTCACTGTAAATGGATGGAAGTCATAAGTTTCAGTTGCTTCATGTGTACTGTATGCCTGTGTGTGTGTGTGTGTGTGTGTGTGTGTGTGCACGCGCGCACATTAAATTTAGAGCCTCCTCCATACTAAGAATATGCTCTATCACTCAGCACCAGCCTTAACTTATCACATATTTTTTTTTTATTATCTTGAAGATAGACAACAACAGTAATGTAAAATGATGTTGTAAGGTGAGTGTGACATTATAATTTTTCATTGTAAATGTAGCTGCTTTTTAAAAATTCCTCCTTTTATTCTTCATAAGTTAAAGTCTCCTTACTAATGAGCCTCTTGTTTATTTCTTCTAAGGAAGAAGCACATGTTGTATGTTACTTCTGAGAATTTTCCACTTAAATATAAAGTTGGAATTACCAAGAAATAGTCTTGGTCCTATTTAGAGTATAGGTTCTCTGGAGAGAATAGGTCCTCTTATAGAGCTCTCTTGTAGTTTGGAAAAGACATCAGGTCTGTAAGGAGAAGCAAGTCACGTCATTTTTGTGGTGATGAATAAAAGTATCAGAAATGGATTTTGTATCTCAGAAAAAAATTAACATAAGAGTAAGGAGCAGAAGTGAGCTGGCAGATTATGAGATGTAATATGACTTAGGTGTCCTCTGTGTATAAAACTTGGCCACCAAATGCTACCACAGGTCTACTTCTCCTTAGGGTGGTCAGGCCCTTTCACACAGGGCTGGACTAGAGGGAGGAACCTTAGCCAGGTACGGGAATCTTGATTGCTAGTGAGGATAGTAAGTGTACAGGCAAGGAGAACTGGTTTAGTTTATTGGGGAGACTATTTAAACATTTGGGGAGTGTTTGTCATTGGCAGTGGCCATGGTGTTGGGATGTTCCACTTGCATGTGGAAGAACTCCAGGAGCTGCTGGACATGACTGTCAAAGTGACCCTCCTCTGGGGAGGCAAAGGTGTCCAGTTGGGCACAGGACAGTGAGAAAATGACCCTACTCCTGAAGATATTAGGGCAAGATTGTCGGGATTTAGACATGCCTTGACCCCACTCTTTCTCCAGCCCGGCTTTCCCGGGTCCCATGGCTGGCTGGCCCCTCAACCCAAGTACCAAGTCACAGATCCTGTCCTGAGAAGCTAACAGAGACTATGTATACTATGAAGACTGAGTTAGAATTCCTCATGCTGAACTTCCTAAGAGACATGTCTTTATGCTTCGATGAAAAGTACGGGAGGCAGTGTTTTCCCCCACATAACAGGAAGACTTTGTGATGATACTTTCACGAACATTCTGATGATCATAAGATCTCTTAGCCCAGTCTGAACGACACTCTCTGGGAAATTTCATACCAATTATGCAGATGGTGATCCTAATATTATACAGATTTCATAAGTCACACACAAGTTCTTGATGGTTAGACTTTATCCAGGTATCTAGTTTGTTAGTTCTAAACATTGTATCTTAGACCTTGTAAAGATGCTTCAAATGTTTTCTTATGGCTACAAAGAGTTTTAAAAACCTGATAAGCTAACAGAGTTTGTTTTGAGAGCCCTCAGGAGGTTATTTCCATTTTCTATACCCATCATACATTTCTAAAGGAAGCAGTGATTGTAGAAATGACAGGGGCATCATTCTAGATAGCAAATAGTGCCCTTTCTCTCATCTCTTGACTCTTCTCAATTAGAAAAGTTAATGGTGTTCCAAGGGCTGACAGTTAATTACATAAGACAAAGATAAGACATATATCACTTTCCCTTACCAAATTAAACATCATGCGTATGATGTGCTAAGAAATGGCATTGATTACTTAAAATACAACAAAGTAAAACAAGTATCCATGTAGAATTAGTCTATTGGTATTTCAATGTTCTATGAGCACTATTTGGAAAACTATAGTCATGGTAAATCTCTTAAACTTTTTTTTTGGGGGGGGGCGGTCGAGACAGGGTTTCTCTGTTTAGCCCTGGCTGTCCTGGAACTCACTCTGTAGACCAGGCTGGCCTCGAACTCAGAAATCCGCCTGTCTTTGTCTCCCAAGTGCTGAGATTAAAAGCGTGGCATATCACGCCCGGCTCTCTTAAACTTTTAAGACTACATTTTAAGTAGACTTTAAAAAAATACAACTTTAGTGGCATAAGTTTGGAAAAGAAGAAGCACTAATGAAAACACAATACCGATTTGCAGTGCCCCAAAGCACCTTCAGCTAAAAATGAAGGACCACTTACTGATGGCTAACCTTCACTTAGTACCTTCTATGTGGTGACCTTTAGGGTGCCAGATGAACTCAGTTTTTGTAAGAGCCTTTCAGATAAATATTAACTTCCTGCCTCAGTGTGACATGAGGCTACTGTAGAGTGATGTATAATGTGTCTTATCCATGGATAAAATGGTAGTAAGAAGGGATTTGATCCTACACTACAATGCCTTTGAAGCCCATTATCTTAACCTCTTTATGAACCCAATTTTTATTAGAAGATACAAATGACTAAAAAAGGCTAGCACAAAGCTAATCACTATGCTTTGTAAAAACCCAGACAGAATGACAACTTGGCAAGGTATGTTCTAGACACCTCAAATATAAGGCAGTAGGTCAGTACAGTTCATTGCCAACATTGTGATTTTCTAACATCCTCTCGGATAAAGACAAGGGATGAGGGCTGATAAACAATGGAGTGGGTGCAATGGCTAAGATGATGAAGTTGACTGCTAAGGATGAAGATACCACCCTTAACTGAAAAATGTCTTCTCTGATTTTTATTTGAAAATTCTCTCATATAATATATTCTGATCATGTTCCTTCCCAACTGCTTCAAGATCCTCTCCACCTTCCCACCCAAGTCCATTCTCTCTCTACAGTTAAAGAGAAAACAGGGAAACAAAAACCTAAGCAAGCAAGCAAACAAACAAACAAACAAACAAAAATATAAAAGAAAAACAAATACAAGAATCTCTCTCTTCTCTCTCTCTTTC
>NC_034592.1:98373300-98380629 GCF_900095145.1 Mus pahari
ACAGACACACACACACACCACAAAATTAGAAAAAAATACTAAAAATACCAGTAAGACAAAAACAAAAAACAAAACAAAAAAACAAACAAAGAAACCAACATAGCAAGATGAAACAAAAAGTTTACAAGAAAATTATTGAGTTAATTTTCTGTTAGCCATATACTGCCAGTCTCTAGGCCTCCCTTTACGTGTGGTTAATATACCAGTAAGACTCTACTGGAAAAAGCTAAGTTTCCCTTTGTAAGTGGCTATCAATTGCAGGTAGCATCTTGATTACAGGTAGGTGTCCTATATGCACCCCGCCCCTCTAAGCACCGGGAGCTTGTCTGACTTTCACCTGTGCAGCCCTGTGCATGCAACCACGGTTGCTGTACATTCATCTGGATATCAGCCTGTTTCCTTGGAGCCCTCCATCCCCTCTGTCTCTTACAATCTTTCTGTCTTCTCTCCACAATGTTCCCTGAGCCCTGAGGAGAGTTCGATAAAGACATTTCATTTAGAATTGAATATTCTTAAATCTCTCACTCTTAACTCAGATTTTCAATTGAATTCCTTGTCAATCGATCCAAGGAAATCCATGAAAAGTAATGTAAAATTAAAAGTTATGTACGTTTGCCTCAGTGATATTTACTCAGTAGCTTTCCTCCCCCCACAATTTGTAAAACCAAGGATTCATTTTATTCATATTTATATATATTTCAGTGCTAAGTATATATTTATGGCTGAATGGTATAATTTGAATATTTACTATATTTATAAGAATAAATTGGTGCTAAAAATGCCATTTTATCAAAGATAACTAGAATTGAACTTTAAATAATCTCTATTGTCTGTGATGTAATCTTTCACCTTCTGACATGGGCGATTCAGAATATAGCTCAGACTGTCTGCCAGTCTTAAGCCCCACCCTTAGCTATTTGCATAAATGTGAATACGCAGCTTTTTATGTTAGGTACTATTCAAAGCACTCTGTGGATGAGGAAAATGAAGCTCAGTGAGAAGAACTCACTTTTCTATTGCTGTGTATGTTAAACCTGAACCATTTTCTTTCAAGTAGGTGACTAAGAATTAAATATATTACTGTCGCACACTTCAGAGGCCTTTAATAAAATCATAATTTCAAGTAGTATTTACTGTCATTAAAAAAAAAAGGTAATTTGTGAAGAATCAGTGAGGATCTGGTAAAATTATATTCTCTGGCAAGAAACAATATGTGACGAGCTTTATTCCCATACTGGTCCAGTTATTAGTGTGTGTATAACCATATTGTGTTGTTATCTTTTCTAGATTCTACACATAGAAGGGAAAAGGCAGACTTCCTATTGTATTAATTGCTATAAATCAAATTTGCATTGTTAATAAAAATGTCCCTTTGAAGCTATATTAGTATTTTAGAGTCTTAAAAGTAATGTTTTATTAATTAAAATTCTGCCCATGAACATTCCTCTCCAAACCTAGACATATAGGAGCTGTTTTAGTACAGCCATTCTTAAGCACAGACAGACACACTATTTGTCTTACTGCTTTGAGACTGTCAGCAGGTGATGTGACATGCTGTGTTAAAGGGCTAATGTTTTTCTTGTGGGTGGAGACCCAGCTAGCTCTGATTGGAGTTGTGGGTGGGGAGTAGCTTGCTTGGCCTTCTGTGAACATTGATAACTTAACATTGACAAATGATCACATTATCATTAATCGGGGTATTTGATATGAAGGCCTGCATATTCATCATGCAGACACAGGCTTTAAACTTGAAGCATTCCAAAATAATCATATATATCAGGTTTAGAGGAGGGCAGAAGTGACATGGATATATGGACAGTAAATTTAAATTACCCTTCTAACTTGAAAACCCTTTCATTGATTTGGAAAGAAGACCACAAACTCATCTACTTATTCATGAGCTGAAGTAAAATAATGAGAATGGGAGAAAACTAATGCCCTTCTCCTCCTCCCAGGCCTGCCTAGGTGGATCCTGCCATTAATAGTCCATATTCTCCATGTCTGTCTCGGTGCCTCTATGTCACTGTGTCTTTCTGTCTTTGTCTCTTTATCTCTGTCTCTCTCTCTGTTTCTCTGTCTATCTACCTCTCTTCCTTCCTTTCATCCCAAGCTAGAATCGAAACCAGTACTTAATATTCTAGGGCTCTAGGCAAGCAATCTACTACAGAATTATATTTCTAGGCCAGCCACAGAATTTATACTTCTTAATTTGAAAATTATCTCTATTCCAGCGCGGTGGTTTCAATAAGAATGGCCTCATTTATTTGAATACTCGGTTCATAGAGCTTGATAGTATTAGGAAGTGTGTACTTGTTAGAGGAGGTGTGGTCTTATTTGATGCCTTGTTGGAGGTCTTGTTATCACTGTTGGTGGTGGGGGGAGCTTTAAGGTCTCTCAAGCTATGCTCAAGCTATGCCCAGTGTGGCACACATTCTCTCCTTGATGTCTGTGGATCACCTTGTCTGCCTGCCATGTTTTCCACCGTTACAGTAATGGATTAAACCTCTGAAACTGTAAGCCAGCCTCAATTATATGGTCATCGTGTCTCATCACACAACAAAACCTTAACTAAAACACCCTGTGGTGTTTATGACTTATGGTACATGCAAACAGATAAAGCAGATTAAACCCTACCAATGCAGATAGAGGCTCCACTAAATGACCAAAACAGACAATTAGGTGACTGCTCGCTTCTTAAGGTCCAAAAGTATTGATGTCTCTGGTGTACTCAGAGCATGTATAGATAATGAATAATGAGGATGAAGACTTGATCGCTTGTTTTCTCATTCTGGAATTCCCACTAAGACTCTCAGAATGAAGCGATGGAAAAGTCCTCATTTCTTTTTTTTTTTTTTAAGATTTATTTATTATTATTATAAGTACACTGTAGCTGTCAGGTCGTCAGATCTCATTACAGATGGTTGTGAGCCACCATGTGGTTGCTGGGATTTGAACTCAGGACCTCTGGAAGAGCAGTTGGTGCTCTTAACCACTGAGCCATCTCTCCAGCCCCAAGTCCTCATTTCAAAATAAGAATCTTTAGAGTTCATGGAGCTTTGAACAAGTTAATGTGTAAACATCAATGACAGCAGGTAGTCATGAGTTTATTTTATTTGCCTTTTATTAATGTCAATCATTCCTTGAGCAGTCCTTCAGAGTAAGTTTGCATCCCTAAGATCTGGTGCTCAAGGCTGGAGAGATGGCTCAGTGGTTAAGAGCACTGTCTGCTCTTCCAGAGGTTCTGAGTTCAAATCCCAGCAACCACATGGTGGCTCACAACCATCTGAAATGAGACCTGATGCCCTCTTCTGGTGTGTCTGAAGACAGCTACAGTGTACTTATATATACTAAATAAATCTTTACATATGTATATATAAAATCTGGTGCTCAACCAGCTACGATCTTCAGTGATGGAGGTACTTGTAATTCTCTAGAATTATTTACCTTGCTGAAATTCCAAAGGGCTTAAGTACTGAGTCTTTGAGATGAGGTGATTTTATTTGGAAAAAAATAATGTAATTTCTTGCTAGTGAGAATAAAAAATATGTAAATAAATATTGGGTGTTTGAATGGCCATTAACCACCATTACATAGGCACATTCTTAACTTTTATAACATAATGGGATATCTTGGAGAAGGAATGCTTGCTCTTAGGCTAAACAACCCTTTTCATTGAAGGGGCTCATGAAGTTACCATATGAATACTGAGAAGCTGGAGATTCTTAAAGCTAATATTGATTATCAGCTTGATAGGTCTTCGAATCACCATGAATCTGAATCTCTGCGCATGTCTACAAGAGATTTGCTAAATTGTGTTAGTGAAGGTGCAAAGACACACTTTGAGAGTGGGCAGCGTTATTTGATGGTGTATAAAGATGTAGGATGTATAGAAAAGGGAAAGCAAGCTGACCAAAAAGATTCATGCCCATCAGCTTTGTGACTGCAGGTGCAATACGACCAACTTACCTCAAGCTCCTGCCACAAAAAATTTCTCAGCTGTAAAGGACTATAACCCAGAACTGTGAGCCAAAAAAAAGAAGAATATTTTAAGTTTCTTTTGTAAAGCATTTCAGTGAAGCAGTGAAATGAGTACACAGAGATCAAGATTATATCCAAAGGGAAGAAGGGGACTGGCTGGCCATCCTGTACTGCCACTGCGGAAAGAGAGCAGTTTGTGTGTACATACACATGTGCACATGTGACAGGTGAATTTTTGTGGATGCTATGACCAGAGGTCAATGGCAGGTATCCTCTTGTTTGCTCTTTATGTTTTGGGATAGAGTCTCAATAAATCTGGAGAGCAACAATTAGGCGAGACTGCTTGACCATCAGTCTGTAAAGACCTGGCAGTTTCTGTTTTCCCAGTGTTGGTAGCACATGTGTGCTGCTCTGCCTAACTTTTCACATGGTGCCTGGGGTTCTATAGGCTTGCATGGTGAGCCCTTTATGAACTGAGCAATCTCCTCAGCCTCAGGAATTCATGAAGAATATTCTGAATTATTATTATTATTATGAAGTATGATGCAGTAATACAGCAGCAAACAAAACACTGAAATGTCTATCTTCATGGATGTATCATTATGAGATGAAATGTATAGAGAGCTTTGTGTATCACCCCTCAAAGACACCGTTCCTGTGCAAGCGAACAAATCAAGGAGGCAAAACAGGTAAGACTCTTCTCTATTCATGGCACTCAGAGTCTACAGTATAAGATGCTTCTGATGTATAGCATTGCCATGGATAAAAATGAAGCAGAAAGAGTAGGAAGGCTGGTGCATCTGCTTGTCATCTCTAGTCCTTCGTTATCATTGTAAACAGTGTGACAATATGATGTATATTTCCTGGGTAGAAATTCTGTGGTGGTGTCATCCTCCACGTGCCCTAGAAAGTTCAAGTTCTTAGTAGGGCATCTGGGCCTTTGATGATAGCCTCTCTTCTGCAGATTGTACATCTCAAGCACCGTAGGGAAGGGGACTGTCATGCTCTGCAGTTAGGCCAGTATTCTTTCAGACTCAGTACAATCAACCTATGATGAATCTTTGCTCTGTGTAAGTGTTGCATTTGTAAAAGCATGAATTCTGGGTCTAATGTAGTGGGCTTTTCATTGCCATATTTGTCAATCAATTTCAATCACTCTTCAATCAGGTAATAAAGCCAGATGCAAAAAAATCTTCCCAGAGCAGGAACAGATTGAATGGGTTTCTCTGTCAAATGTGTCTTAATGTTTGTTTTCAGTCAACAAACCACACAGAGCAAATGATTCAACTCTTATTACAGTTTTTTTTTTTTTTTTTTTTTTTTTTTTTTTTTTTTTTTGGAATGGAAAAATGAAAGAAAGACCATTTGAAAGATACACATACTTTTGGAATGGGTGCAAGCTATTAAGCCGACAGAGAGCTTTGCAGTCAGAAGATGCTTGTTGGATCAGATAAACGGTTAGACAGTTGAGCTTGAGGCTGGATTTCTTCTTGCCATGAGAACTGTGTGCTAGAGCCTAAATAGTACCCTGACGACTTATCAATGGAAATTAAGTTTTGAAGGCTATTTTTTCTTAGTAACAGTTACATAGTAAAATAAATGTTAGTGACATGAACTTTGTGAGTGGGGTGGTGGTCTAATTCCACTCCACTGACCTTTACTTCTCATGCCACGGTATCAATTTCTTACCTAATTGGCAACATAAGCCACATTGGTTCAGTGTTCTACATATCTATGAAAATAGAGGCAAACTCTTAAAATATTTTCCTCTTATCTGCACCATGTTAAGTGACACACTTTGGGATGTTCTAAAACCTGCAGGTGAAGTTTTCCTTTTATGATTCTTCTGGTGTGCTTCTCTGTGGGGGTAGCTCCTGCAGTGACTCTTCTGGGGAGTCTTGTTAGATGGTACACCTGGAGGTACCCTTGTGGGCTGACCACTAGTGTTACCATTTCAGAAATCTTAGCAATTTTTTTTAATCCAGAAATCCTATCTTTTTGTTTTGATCTAGGCCACATAAATTATGTAGCTAGTTCTTCCTTCAGTTAAGAGTATCTTATCTTCTTCAAGTCCAAGATCCTATAACATAGGTAGTTAATACTGAACCCAATTCCTACATAGTACTATGTCAAGGAGTAGTCAAGACCCAGCTATGCCCTCCATCTCCTCATGAGAGGATTCCTAGCAGACTTTTCAGTGAGACTAGCTTTGGCAGAATTTGGATCTGAAATGTGAGCTGCTCTCATCTAATATTACCTTCCATTACCTGAGGATGCTCATTCCTACTTGGCATTAGAGTTGATAAATAAGGTTGGCAGCAATCCCTGTGAGCTCACTTTGAGAAAGAAGCTCTGAGGATTGCCATGGTCATGGAGCATTTTTGGACAGGAGGGCAAAGCTAAATTATGAGACCAAAGAAGGAAACGTAAAATGACTCAGGGTTCAAGAAGGATCAGAGATTGATGAGGAGGCCTGGGCAGCATCCACAATGGGACGTGCTGGATCACATCTGGGACTATGGACTCTAGGTGAGTCTTTGAAAACTTGACTTTACATGTCAGAGTAATCCTATCACGGGTGCAAAGCATTCACATTCCAGAATAGCCATTCCAGTCTCACCCACCCTCCCCCTACTTCCTCTTTTCATCGTCCAAATTCTTACTGTTTGTCCTGAAGGCACCACATAAATTCCCAGACCTACATTTGAATGAAAAAAATTACTAAGACATTAGTATTTCATTATTGGAGATACAGCATAACTAAAAACATTAGGAGTTAGAAAAATAAGGAGCCTACAACACAGTAGGATTTAAAAGCCATATTCTTTCGGATAGTTTCTAGTACTTCATCAGTAGAGACACACCATGAAGTTTGAATTACTTCTTACAATTTTACTTCTTTGCCATTTTGCCAACATATTATTGGAATTTTTCTCAGGCATAGACAGAAGCCTCCATGATCAATGTCTATACTTGGGAACCATGTTCTCCCATGTTCTCCTGACTTTTCCTTTGGGTGCTACATGTAAGGGAGGGTCTCAGTTCTTTATTTTCCACTTAAATTGCAATTAGTTCAAATTTTAATGTGGGAGAATTGAATTTCAACCCAATTCTTCAGAGTTAGAAAGGGCGATTTGCTGATTAGGCTATCTTCTGCTACATATGCAGCTAGAGACACAAGCTCAGGGGGTACTGGTTAGTTCATATTGTTGTTCCACCGACAGGGCTGCAGCCCCCTTCAGCTCCTTGGCTACTTTCTCTAGCTCCTCCATTGGGGACCCTGTATTCCATCCAATAGCTGGCTGTGAGCATCCTGGAAGAGAGGCCCCTTGGTCTTGCAAACTTTATATG
>NC_034592.1:98382409-98404902 GCF_900095145.1 Mus pahari
CCATCATTGGGAAGAGAGGCCCCTTGGTCTTGCAAACTTTATATGACCCAGCACAGGGGAAGGCCAGGGCCAAGTAGTGTGAGTGGGCGTGTAGGGGAGCAGGGGCGGGGGGGGGGTATAGGGAACTTTTGGGATAGCATTTGAAATGTAAATAAAGAAAATAATAATAAATAAATAAATAAAATACTTATAAAATCATTGGATCTAAAACTTTTTTTTTTAATATTATACCTAAGAAAGATTAGTAAGTAATGTCCACAGTAGCTTTATTAGTGACAAGTAGTTACTCAAAGACACTGCCAGGAGGACAAACGGTTGTTCCCAAGATGGGTTATTTTATCTGGCAAGCAATAAGAAAAGACAGAAGGAGACCAAGAATCTTGTAGAAGAATGGCTGCAGCAGGAGGAGTTACCCTGGAAAACAAAGAGCAGAGAGAGGGACTGAGAATAGAAAAGAAAATGAGACAGGAGGCTAAGCATGCACAATCAGAATGGGGCAAACAAATTGTCCTTCCCTTGCTATGAAAGAAGTATTTGATACAAGCTATAAGTTGTGGCTCACACACATATGTTTTCAGAAGACATTATCCCACCAAATTGTCTACCTGCTTTCCATAGAGGCAGGTGGATTGTTCCCCAGCAAGCTCTTATTCACCTTGATTCCCGAAGTCTCAAACCAATTCATTCTCCTAGGAAATGAAATTATGGAATGGAAGACGAAGACAATAACCTGGAAAAAGAGGAAGGAGAGAAAGGGCAAATTTTTCTTTTGTTTGCAAATGTAGTATATTAATTGCCTTCCTGGGAGACTTTCTGGACAGACCCTCTAGTAAACAAATTAGATATAAAGCGAAGGAGAGGGCACCAAGGTCACCGTGGTGAGGGCACATCAAGTGACAGGCGCTGGGCCCCCCGATGCATGGCTTGCAGAGCAGATGTTCACAAGGATGCAGTGATTATTGAACTGGTAATAAAAAGCATCAGCTTACACGCAGCCACGATGGATGCTGGTAATTATAAGGCATCCCCTGGGAGGAAAATGACACAAGTCAGCCACAACTCCACAATCACCGGGGCATAATTAAAGCTCCAGTAACAGTTGTTAATAGGGTGCAAATAAAACAGGGGGGAAATTTGAACACCCCCTCCAACACACATGCATCCTTTTTTTCTTTTTTTCTTTTTAAGAGACGGCAAAGGGCAATGTAATTATAGGGACAGCAAATTTTATAAGTTTTTTGCATCATAAAACAAAGGGTTGGGCTATTTAGGTAGAACTAGATATTTAAAGTGTAAAACTAAGAGACACCTAGAATTATTTATATTTATATATGTTTATATATATATTATATATATACACACACACATACTAAAGGGAAAGTGTGTTTGCTCTTTGAATATGTAGTATGTGGGGGAGAACAGATTTTTAAACAGAATGTTTATATTCTAATTTTCAAAATGGTAGAAATACAAATATGTAAAGAAAACGGATGCATGTAAATATTTGGCCATTTCATCCTTTCCGGAAGATCTGTAGTGGTATAATGTGCCAAGCTATATGATACTGTTGGTTTAAATGGTTTAGATATTGTTAAATAAAGTCAGCAAATGACTTACAGTGTTGAAAGTCTCACTTTTTCACAGAATGCTGCCAGCCACTCCCTAACCTAAAACATCAAACAAACCACAGCTTGTTTTCCGAGGGCTAAAGCAGGGAGCTATTTGCCAGCAGAGTGTCTAAGAAAAATACATCTCCACCCATTGCGACCCAGTTGCTTGGGCGATTGGGCAACTAACTACGCATCTGCATGTGCATTACCAATTAGGCCCACATAAAGATCCTTTTTAAGAGGCACTTGGGTAGTGGGATAAGAAGAAAAGGAATGTGTTAAGTCCCTATGTAGCCACTTTTCCATTTGTGGAATTTGGAAAGATTGGATTTAAAGGGCTGACAAATGTAGAAAACACACGATCTATCCCTGAACTAAGCTTGATGTTAGAAGTTCATGAATACCCACACGTGTCATGTTTCAATAAAGTGTAGAACTGAGAACAAAGGGAATGGAGAATCAGTAGAATTTCTACTTTGGGGTTTCAACATGATTGCAATTAGCTACCACAAAGCTTTCTCCTATTTTCTTTGGGTATTTGGAGAGCTGGCTAATTAAACTATAACTGAGTACTGATGTATTTGGTATGTGCTCAGAATGAAACACATTTGGAATAGAATGCATGAAGAATGAGTTTTATTTCAAGTAGGAGCATAGATTCTAAGTTCTGGGAAGGACCCAAGACGTTACAGCCCACGTCACCTTGCAACCTACTGCATGGGGTATGTCATACTCTCATAACCACAGTGAAAAGTACTAATACACAGTGTCTGTTCTTTCAGAAGACACAGAAGAAATGAGGTAATGATAAAGGACGAGATGTCTTGCTGTTCATTAGTCCTGCTAAGAGAAAAGAATAAAAACTTCAAGATATGTCTCTCTTATTCCAAGGTTTCAGAGGCAAAAGATACAGTATTTCAGAACTAAAATAGTAAGATATGTAATTTTTTTGACTTTGGAAGTATTACTGAGGCTTTCTTTAAGTGGGGATCATTCCCTAAAAGCGAATAGAGCAAATGAGGATGAGTGAGAGAAAATGCATTCTATCCACCCAGGAGGTAGTCAGAAGTAGTGCTGTGCAGCTACAAAGGAATTCTACAAGGGACTCAGGGTTGATAACTAAATACGTGCAGGATGTTCTTTATTGTGTTTCCCTTAACAGTACAATCACATTAACCTATTAAATGCTCTGATAAAACCCTACAAGGAGATTATAAATCAAACTATTAAATATCTAGCTTGATAACTGACTTAAATAGACTTAGTTAGAACCCTAGCTCACTTCCAATGTGAAAAACTTTTCTAACTTACCAAAAATAATTAATTTTTAAAACTCCCCATCCCTGAAATCATGGCACTTTGGAGAGGGAGGCAGAGAGACCACTGCAAGCTTGAGGTCTTCTCAGTCAACACAGTGAGTTCTATGCTAGCCATAGATACATGTCTTGATCCTGTCTCAAGGAAAAGTTCCCATTTTTCCTTATTTTTCTTCAACTATCAAATAAAGGTAATTTTGCATAACTCTTTGTGTTGTTATGCAAAACAAATTTCTATAAAATGTTTTATATAAATCATTTCACATGCTTACTGATGACACAATAATCTGAAAATATCTCAGATGTTTTTCATATTCAGTATTTAATTACTTAATTTGTAAGTCTACTGGTATAACCCTGTTCTGATATTTTTCCACTCTTTGACAGTGGAGCTGTACAAAACATACAGATTCTTTGGGATTATGATGACTTGGATTTGTGTGGGATTCACAAGAAATAGTTAGAACTTTGTTTTCATATTGTTCAAATCTTATGAGGACCTATGGCTTGGAATGCAGATGAAGCAAACTTTGAGTATCGTGGGGATGGGTAGAAGAAGGCATCTAAGAAGCAGTAGGCTATCTTTTCTTTATTTTTAAAGTATTTGGCAAGAATAGGGGAACGGTCATTCTACTGGAGTAAAGATGTATTTGGTTCATCTGGAAAGTTGAAATGGAATTTTGTTGTTGTTGTTGTTCTTCTCTTTTCCAATGTTTTTTTTTTTTTCCATTCCCAAATCAAAGTAAATTAAAGGTGATCATGGTCTGGAAGATGACTTAGTGGGTAATAACCTTGTTGCACAATCGTGGAAACCTGGGTTCAAAGCCCCAGCATTCCCAAATCTCCACATTCACAGGTGTGGTCACGAGTGGCAACCCATGTTGGGAGGCAGGTAGAGGCACATGCTGGGGTTTGAGGACAAGGCAGCCTAGTTGAAATAGCTAGTTTCAGGTTCAGCAAGAGACCCTATCTCAGGAGAATAAGGCAGTGAAAGATGAGGACACTTGGTGTTCTCCTTTGTCATCTTCATGCAGACACATGGGCATTGGCATATACACCTCTCTCTCTCTCTCTCTCTCTCTCTCTCTCTCTCTCTCTCTCTCTGTTATCTAACATCACCTGTTCTAAAACTGTCTAAAAGGATGATAAAATATGCACAAATCCTAATTTACATGAAAAGAATTTCCTTAGAAAATGCTAGAAAAATATAAATCTTTTTGTTATATCATACACAAATTTCGGCACTTGTATTTCTTTTTCTGAAACATTAAGTTTTTTATTAACACTATAAAATATTTAATGTTGATAGCAAATTTCAACTCTTACATATCAACTGGTATATAAGAACACATTTTAGACTTAAGGTAGCCCTAGGACAAACTACAGTGATTTCCAGGTTTTGTTTTGTGTTTGAAACAAGGACACATGTAGCTCATCTGGGTCACTAACTAGTTCTTTGGGCCAGATTGGCCTGAAACCCATTATCCTCCTGCCTCAGCTTCCCATGTGCTGCAGTTACAGGTGTGCACCACCATGCTGACTAATGAAGAAAATGATGTTCATAGATTCTAACATATTCATCTTCTCCTAAATAATGGCCAGTTCTTCAACATAAAGCATGCTACTTTACCATCTCAGGAAAAAAGCCAGAGGAGTTGGAGTGGAGAGAATATCATTTTCAAGTTTTTAAGTGTTTAAAAGATAGTCTTAAGGCTTTTATTTTTTTTCTTGTTCCTCTCCTTGTCTGCAATTCAGCTTCTCAGTGTGATTTAAATTCTTGACAAGAACTTTAGGAAAATTTGTTTGAGATTGCTGATAGAACATCTTTACAGAAGAATTATTTTTACTTCTTCCTCTAGGGGCTTTGTGCTCTATTTTTCACAATGAGTAGTTTGCCTTGACATACTGTTGGCTCTCCAAACTCATGATGCAGAAGATATCTCTCCCTGTTTTGAACAACCCCCCCAAAACAACAACAACAACAACAACAACAACAACAACAACAAAAATCCTACAGGTAACAAATTCTACTTCCATTGGTGAGTTCTCAAAGAGAATGATCTTTTTAAATGACATTCATTCATTCATTCATTCATTCATTCATCCTGAGCAAGAATATCCAAGATTACTTATATTCTTAGTGAACATAGAATGCATTATGATAATTAAATCATCCCCAGTTTTTTTTTGAAGTCCCCAGTCAACTGTCGTGCTAAGAAAAACCAATATGTGTCATTTGTAGTATCCCCAGTACCTAGAATACTAGGAAAACAGAGAAGTCGAGTTCTTTAGACTAACCAAGAAATATAGAATGGGTGTATTGCAAATGAGAGTAAAGAGTTACCTCTTACATACCTTCATGGAATTTGATTTTTGATACATAATTGTTAAGCAATTTTCTTCAGTAACATTTGCAATTATTTGATTACCTTATTTCCTTTAACTTTGACTTTGCTTCTGAATTCTTGACTTGCATTTCACTGCCTAATTAATATAGACTCTGGGTGTTCACTATCACTTTGCATATGCTGAGAAGGAACTAATTTTTAATACTTGCCACCACTTCATTTTTCATGGTGCTCCCTGTCTTCTGAAATAGCTTCACTCTTCATGAAGATCCTAGCTTGCTTTCTTGTTCTTTACGTCCCCATCTTCAAAAGCACTCTACTCTGTTAACCTTCAAATTGCATCTTGAGTCTGGCTTTGAGCTTCACTGCTTTTGTCAATCTGTCTTCCTCTGGATCACTGTACAGGGTTTCAAAATGGCTTCCTGCACCTGACTGGCCTGGCTCTGTAGTCTGCAGTTTCCTTTAACCCATAAGTTATGCCATGGTCACTTTACAGAGCCTTTCTACTTTGAAATGAAACCCAGCTTGATGAGCATGGGGTCTAACCCTCCACGTAATCTCCCCAGATAGTTTCCTCCTTTTTCCTGTCGTCACTCATCTGTGTGGATTTAGGCCGCTTTGTCTTGCCAGACCTGTATTAAACATGGATGCTTCATCTCCCCATCTTTGTACCAACCAGTCCCTTACTGACATGCTGCTTTCTGTAGCCAGGTTGCTTCTTTCTACCACTCCAGTGGGCTTCCTTCATTTGTTAACCTGGCAACCCTTCTGTGCCCCATGGCTTTTATTCTCTTTTTCTAATTCATTATTTGTCATCACATTTACTACTATGTTTAACTTCTTATAGTCACATGAGCTTCACCATAGCCAGCAAATCAGCAGCCTAGTCTGCTTTATCTTTTTCTTGCATCTTGACATCCTATGGAGGACATAGAGTGTGGTAGGTACAAACAGTGACTGAATAACCTTTGAGAAATGATTAGTTTAATAGATGAATACAAAACTAGAAATAGATCTTTTGGAGGAAGAAATATACAGACTATGATCCAGAGTTGAAGAATCAAGAATTAGAAATGTATGACTAATCTGAGCTGTTCAAGAGTAGCCTGGACTACGCAGTAAGGCATCATTCTTCCGAATGTATGAAAATAGTACATCTTGGATTATATTGTGTTAGAATGTTTCATTTTAAATATTGCTTTTGAGTTGCTATTTTAATTTTTAATGGAAATAATCATTAAATGAATTTTGGATTGAGATTAAGATATAATTTAGAACAATGTTTGAAGTGGTCCCAAACACATTTCTTTCATTCATACTACATGCTTATACAAAGTAACATTCTCAGCAATGGTGAGTATAACATAAAATTATAAATTAATTCTGTAGAGAATATTGAAGATGGTCTATGTTTTGTGGGATGGATTGAATAGTGAACCCAGATTTAATTATCTATGAAATATGAGAAAGAGTCTCATCTTATTTGTATGCCAATTTTCTTTGTCTTTTATAAATGCTAAAATTCTGTATGTTCCAAAGTCAAGGCTGTTTTGCATATGCACATGAATGCGCAGACACATTTGCATGTGTGCTCTTGTGTGTGAGTGTATGTATGTGTTTGTGTGTGTGTGTGTATGTGTGTTTGTGTGTGTGTGTGTGTGTGTGTGTGTGTGCGCGCGCACATGTACACTCCTGTTTTTACTAATTTTTCTGAATAAATTTAGTTCATCTCTTCTCCATTCTCTTGGCACATGGTATCCCTAATGTAAGATTATAAAACACTTGAAAGTGTGATAAAGACACATTTATTTGAAAATGGTATGAGAGTATTTTGGTAAGAAAATTATGATGTGGAAGCATTTCTGCTCAGTCTAACATTCAAGTGGATGGGTGGGCAGTTTAATACAGTAAGTTTTTCCTGGTTATTTCTTTGCAGTTTATTAGAGAAAGAATCTAAAAGATGATGTCAAAAATGGATATTTTTGTAATACTGCTGTTTCTTTCTGCTTAGGGTTTATCAGTTACATGAACACTTGTGTCTCATAAGCCCTAGCTACTACCCTTGGGCAGCCGTGCTTGTCAGAAAGACTTACTGACTGGTTTCCATCAGGTTGCACATTAAGAATAATGTCTCTGGTTTGACCAGCAAGCTATTTTATTGTCTAACTAAATGTTTAATCTCTGCAGAAGCTCTTCATAACTCCCACTTCACAGTGGTGTCGGTGACACTTCTTATTTTAACTGTGTCAAATTATGCTCAATTTATTTTGTTTGATTTCCTTGTTGTGAACTGCTGGGTATTCTGCAAACCTCCTTTCTGGAAGTTAACCCACAGCGGGGAGACACTTGTCACAAGGTGACTTTACCAGCAATACTTTCTCCTTGGTGATAGAATTGGCTCACCTGCCAGCTTCCAATGGCTTCCCCCAAACACATAATGACCGCTTCCCACTGAGATCTGAGGCAACCCCCTGCATCTTGGAACCTGGCCAGAATGGCACTGCTGAGACACACAACCAGGAACTTAGTTGTTTGTGGATGCAGAAATGGGATAGGGGGACAGTGAATGAATCTTCCTACTTTGAGATTTTTCTAAATGGATGCCTGCTATAATCTTACACTTTAAACAGGGAGACAAATCCTATGGTTTAGATTGAGGTTGAATAATGAGAAAATGATCTCATTAAAAGGCATTTGAAACAATGAGCAATTTGTAGAGATCTGAATTAAGGTGCTTAAAATATATATATCACACAGCCTTACCAAGTAGCAGCTTGTGGCTATTTGGCTGGGATCTTGTTCTGTATGTAAAAAAAAACTTGGCTTCCAGAGTTAGTGTGGATAAAGGTAATTTGTTATCTTCTGGATGATACTATTATATATATATATATATATATATATATATATATAATATATGTGTTGTATGTATATATACAATATATGTACTACCTTGTATGATATATAAAATATATATCATGTTTTGATATTTATAGCTTATTGTATTATTAAATCACTACAAATAACTCACCATGATAGGAATTTTTGTGACAAGAGAATGGAGAATCTGAGTTTTATGGAATTAATTCCTTTCTTTGTTTGGTGGCTTTGCTTCTCATCTCAATGATGATTTTCAGTTTGTCTGAGGCCAAATTACAGTGATATGCATGTGCAGTTCCCATTAGTGTCAATAGGAATTACGCACAGTGATGGGAGAATAGACCCCATATGTTTATGAGGAGTGAGTGATTCGAAGCATCTGTGAAGCATTCTTAGCAGTGGCTCTATCACTGCATGCAATCCCAGCAAGGTTTTCTTAAAAAAAAAAAAACAACAAAAAAAAAAACATTTAAAAAGAACAAAACACAAGAATTTCCTTTGTTATTAGACTCTGAAGATTAGTATTCCAATTAATTTGTCTTAAAATATTTACCTTTGAACAACACTTATATATAGGATATGCTAAAAAGTAATTTTCATTAGTATCTATTACAGGAATAATGATTTTTAAATTTTTGAGAGTTTCAGACATGAATACTATATTTATATCATTGCTATTCCTCTTCTTGTCCAACTCCTTCAGTGTTTCCCTACTCACTCTCAGACATATGACTTCTTATTTCTCTCTGTCTCTGTGACTCTGTCTCGCTTACACACACACACACACACACACACACACACACACACATGTCTGTTCATTGTTGTTTGTATGTATTCTTGGATTGGATAAGCTTTTGAGTTTTGAGTCTAGAGAAGACCTGTTCCCCTCTCTTAACAGCCCCTGACCACCTGTAGCTCTTTGTCCATGGCTAGGGATGTGTGTTTATTGTCACATGTGTCTGTTTGAGACAAGAGCTGAATTTATATGCTTTCACAGCAGTAATTTTTTTAATTTACTGTTTGAGGATTTTGTACATTAATATAATGTGGATAAAAAATGCTTGCTGCCAAACCAGGGCCCACATGGTATGAAGAGATAACCAGCTCTGGCCTATATGCACATACAATAGTAATGCACCAACACTAACTACATCCTTTTTATAATAAATACATGGATATAATTTTAAAAAAGCATCATGGCATGAGGATTTGAATGTAAGTGTGCTAAGTTTGTGCTAAATTTGAAAAAGTGTCATAATGAAAGTTGTTGAAAGAGACAGTAATTGTATGACCTTATAGACTCATTTAACAATGAGCACAGAGGCCCAGAAACATTACAGGGGACAGACAGGAAGATGTTGGCAACCGCATGCTCAGCATTAGCTCAGGTATTTGTCTATCTTAGATAGTTCTGTGTTCTTCTTACCCTAGAAAGGTCAGCAACCTCCACAGTTTTAAGTTCTGGATCATACTGGGAGGTCTGGCCATGCCACATTAACACAGTTCTGCATCCAGGTGGTATTCTCTAAGAAGTCAGGGAACTCATACTTAATGCCTCATAGCCTAAGGGATTACAGTCTATACAATTCACGGTTCATTCTTCTTGGACATAGAACCACAATCTCGGATCTAAACTATTTTTAACCTCAGATATCTCCCTAGGATCTTTTTGGATGTGTAGGTATTCTTTCTTAGAAAATATTAATAAGTAAATGCTTCAGTGGTCTTCTGTGTACAAACTATTACTAGGGCAATATGTAATCTCATGTTCATATTGTGTTTTTGAATATGGACATGAAGATAAAGGTATTAAATATCTGTGTCCATCCTTCTCCTAGGACCTTGTCAAAACTCATCTTAAACAGCACTGAGAGTTTTGTGCTTTGTTTCAGCATTGAACCTTAGTACATCTTCTTACTATGTATGTATTTTCTGGGAAGGATGAGTGGCTTCTTTCAAGGTGCTAATAACTATTCTCACCTGTGCTACTAAATGTTGATGACTGGTTTAATATTCATGGTGTATTGACTCTTGTTAACTTAATTGTTCACTGAAAGTCGAACGTTACCAAAAGGAGTGGTAAGTTTGTGAAGCAACACAAATTTATTTATTTATTTTTTAAATTGGATATTTTCTTCATTTACATTTCAAATGTTTTCCCCTTTCAAGGTCTGACCTTTGGAAGCCCCCTATTCCATCCCCTCTCACCCTACTTCTATGAGGGTGCTCTCTCACCCACCCCCTTCCTATTTTTGCCTTCCTGCCCTGGCATTCCCCTACACTGGGACATTGAACACCCTCAGGCCCGAGAGCCTCTCCTTCCACTGATGTCCAACAAGGCCATCCTCTGCCACATATGCAGCTGGAGCCATGGGTCCCTCCATGTGTATTCTTTGGTTGGTGGTCCAGTACCTGGGAGCTCCTGGGAGGTCTGGCCGGTTGACACTGTTGCTCCCCACATGGGTCTGCAAAATCTCTCAGTTCCTTCAGTCCCTTCTTCAACCCCTCCATCAGGAACCCCATGCTCAGTCCAATGGTTGGCTGTCAGCATCCACTACTGTATTTGTCAGGCTCTGGCAGAACCTCCCAGGAGACAGCCATATTAGGCTCCTGTATGCAAGCACTTCTTGGCATCTGCAATAGTGTCTGGGCTTGGTGACTATATATGGGATGGATGCCCAGGTGGGTCAGTCTCTGGATGGCCTTTTCTTCAGTCTCTGCTCCACACTTTGTCTCCATATTTCCTCCTGTGAGTATTTTGTTCCCCCTTTTAAGAAACATTGAAGCATCCACACTTTGATCTTCCTTTTTCTTGGGCTTCATATGGTCTGTAAATTGACTGTTGGGTATACTTTTGGGCTAATATCCACTTATCAGTGAGTGCATACCATGTGTGTTCTTTTGTGACTGGGTTACATCACTCAGGATCTTAGCCATTCTGACTGGTGTGAGGTGGAACAGAACACCAATGGTTTGTTCTTTAAGATCAAGAATCGACAAATAGGACCTCATTGCAAAGCTTCTGTAAGGCAAAGGACACTGTCAATAAGACAAAAAGGCAACCAACAGATTGGGAAAAGATCTTTACCAATCCTAAATCTGATAGGGGGCTAATATCCAATATATATAAAGAACTCAAGAAGTTGGACTCCAGAAAACCAAATAACCCTATTAAAAATGGGGTATAGAGCTAAACAAAGATGGTACACATGGGCACAGGGGAAAAGTTCCTGGACAGAAGACCAATTACTTATCTTCTATGATCGAGAATCAACAAATGGGACCTCATAAAATTGCAAAGCTGTAAGGCAAAGGACACTGTCAATAGGACAAAACAGTTACCAACAGACTGGAAAAAGATCTTTACCAATCCTACAATGCAAATTTTAGTTACTTGAATTTAATCACCACACAGTGAGTAGGTGTTTCAAACAAGGGCATGCAGCAACTTGCCTAAAATGCTATATAACACATCTAAATGATTTTATTTTAAAATCAAATTAAATAAGTGACTAGATAAATAAGGGAATGTGTAGAAAAACAGATTGTTCTCTGGAGAACAAATCAATTGGAGGGATACTCATTACTTCTCTTGGGATTGCCAGTTTGCCAACCTCCATGTACTCTTGCTTTACTTGACTTGGGACTTGTAGCTTGCCTGTGGAACCTTGGGCATCAGAATGCCTTCCCTCTAGTCTCTTAGCAAAAGACTCACATTTTCTTATTTCTGATCATACAGTTACCTAAGATGTGTTCTTGATCCTTTGGATCTCTGAAGTTAGATGAAGAAGTCCAATTGGCTTCTCATCACTGAAAAGTGAGTCTGCCTGAGAGATTTTTAAGAAGCCTCCACATCCTCTTCATGTCTCCTCCCATGTCAGCTCCCTGAGAGCTCTTCCACAGCTGTGAAATCAAAAAACGGGTGGCGTTTTGACCTCAAAGTCATCACAAGGTTGGGAGTTACCTGTTAATAGACCTGTTTTAAATCAGTCTTTTTTTAAAAAAATTTTTATTAGATATTTTCTTTATTTACATTTCAAATGCTATCCTAAATGTCCCCTATACCCTCCCCCCACCCTGCTCCCCTACCCACTCACTCCCACTTCTTGGCCCTGACATTCCACTGTATGGGGCATATAATGTTTGCAAGACCAAGGGGCCTCTCTTCCCAATGATGGCTGACTAGGCCATCTTCTGCTACATATGCAGCTAGAGACACGAGCTTGGGGGGTACTGATTAGTTCATATTGTTTTTCCACCTATAGGGTTACAGACCCCTTCAGCTCCTTGGGTAATTTCTCTAGTTCCTCCATTGGGAGCCCTGTGTTCCATCCTATAGATGACTGTGAGCATCCACTTCTGTATTTTCCAGGCACTGGCATAGCCTCACAAGAGGCCACTATACCAGGGTCCTTTCAGCAAAATCTTGCTGGCATATGCAATAGTGTCTGCGTTTGGTGGCTGATTATGGGAAGGACCCCTGGGTGTGGCAGTCTCTGGATGGTCCACCCTTTCGTCTTAGCTCCAAACTTTGTCTCTGCAACTCCTTCCATGGGTGTTTTATTCCCTATTTTAGGGAGGAATGAAGTGTCCACACGTTGGTCTTCCTTCTTGATTTTCTTGTTTTTTGGAAATTGTATATTGGGTATTCTAGGTTTCTGGGCTAATATCCACTTATCAGTCAGTGCATATCAAGTGACTTCTTTTGTGATTCAGTTACCTCACTCAGGATGATATCCTTCAGATACATCCATTTGCCTAAGAATTTCATAAATTCATTGTTTTTAATAGCTGAGTAGTACTTCATTGAGTAAATGTACCACATTTTCTGTATCCATTCCTCTGTTGAGGGGCATCTGGATTCTTTCCAGCTTCTGGTTATTATAAATGGGTCTGCTATGAACATAGTGGAGCATGTGTCCTTATGACCAGTTGGAACATCTTCTGGGTTTATGCCCAGGAGAGGTATTACTGGATCTTCCAGTAGTACTATGTCCAGTTTTCTGAGGAACCACCAGACTGATTTCCAGAGTGGTTGTACAAGCTTGCAATCCCATCAGCCATGGGTTTCTTTCACCTTTGGTTTCATAACAAATTGATTCCGCTTTTGCTCAATAATGCATAATAATTATGTTGTGTTTATATTTTAAATTATAGCTTTTTAGCATCTTTATTTTTCTTTAGCATCATCCCAGCAAAACTAAAGCATGGCTTATTTCACCCTTTCTAGAGATCTTTCAATGTGCCTAGTGGTACGCAAAACAATTGAAACTTCATGTATGTCTTCATGGCAGTGGATTTACCAGTGTTCATGAGATTTTGGTGATTTTAGCTATTGCCACTGTCTTTGAAAAAGGCATTTCTCAAGAAATGGGTAAGGTAGCGTAGTCAAGGAGAAGTATTGAGAAAATAACATGAGTATATTTAAAAGTTCATTCCTCACTATCTTTCAAGAAATTTTGGATAAATAAAATATTGAAATTAAAAAGCTTAAACAATTACAAGGCAATAGATATTTTTAAAATACCTAAGTGGAAAAGTTTTTTTTTTCAAGATAAGATATAAGTTAGAAACTAAATTTGATATTTTTGCATTAAATGTGCATATAAAAAGTACCATAAACACATTTAAAAGAAAAATAACACACTGAAAATAAATAATTTGTAAACACAAATTACATTGTAGAACAAGGGATAATATTCTTAGTATATAAGAAACTCATAAAATTAATGATAAAATTACTAACAACCTAGTAGTACACAGTAAGAGGGATATGAATAGACAGCCTACTTAAAAGATAAAATAAATTGTGCTGTAAAAGATTTTTATAAAGCTTAATCTCATTCATGATAATAGAAATGCTATTAAAACTATAATAGAATACTATATATAAAGTTTCATGCAGCCCAATATTGTTGAAAATATGGAAAAATAAATACTGTCATATATCATTTTTACTTGAGTCTAAATTGCCACAATCTCTTATGTAGGCATTTAACAATATTTTCTGAATTTTAAACGCACATATCTTTTGACCTTACAGTCTTTCAAAAAAAAAAATCTCTTCTACAAATATATTCACAGAAAGAGGAATGCGTGCTGAAGAATATTCAAAGTACTATTTATTACAAATTATTGGAAGCACCTTACACATCCATTTTACTTAATTGTTAAATAGTAAATTTACATAGCAGAAACCATGCAGCCATAAAAAGGTACATTTGATATGACATAATATTTGGATATGTTAGAAAATGAAATATCTGTAAAAGTGTCTGTCTTGTTATAGACATTTATCTGGTATTTACTGGTGTATTGCACAAAAATCCAAATTTACTTGAAGGCATATTTAAGACACTGATGAAGATAGCTATTTCCTCAGTGTAACTATGCATAGTTTTCAAGAGACACTGAAAAGAAAATTCCCTTTCATTATTCTAGATGAATATGCTGCCATGTCTGACTTCTGCTCCCTTTCCTTGTGTTGAGGGTGGCTGTTTTCTTGCTGTGTCCTCATCTGCTCTTGCATCAGTATACAGAACCCTTGCATCACTTGTGTCTTGAGACTTCTTTTTCTATTGTTATTTTTTTAAATCTATATATAAGAACATAGTCATATTGGATTATGCTCTGCCCTAAACTCCTCATTCAAAAATGATTACCAATTTTAAGGTTCTATTTCTACATAAGGTCATATTCTAAGATACTGGTGGCTAGGGTGCTTCAACTTATGAATTTAGGGATGATGCAATTTAGTAAACAATAAAAACTGACTCATTTCTCCCTGTATTACTACTGATCTTTGAACTTCATATGATATGTTATACTTGCTAAAAATAAATAACCACAAAATCCGTCTTATATTACATAAGTAAGCTGACTGTGTTTTGTTCCAGGAGAAAAGGGAACATAATAATTTGTTCTGCTGGCTAACTTGAATCCTAAAATACAGAGTCAATAGAAATGAGTATCCGTTTCTGCAAATATATGCTTGGATCTATGGAATATATTTTCTTTATTCAAGTGTCTACTGTGTGATTCTTTAAAATAGAAACCTTTCAAGGTGACTGACTTCAGAGGCAGTTTTAGTATTTTTGCTAGTTAAAAAGAGTTATACCTGACCATTTTTATTAATTTAGTAGCTTAATACTGCCAAAGTAATAGAACAAGATTTTCATATACAACAATTTCATTCTTTGACATTCTATTTTCCTTTGAGTTGCATAGGTTGTGGATCTGCTTAACAGTGAATTCACACTTAACATTTGAATAGAATTTAAAATAGAATGAACAGAAATATTTCTAACGCAGTAAACATAAAAAGACAGTTATGTGTGTTACTCACAGATATTGTGTAGTTACCATGATAATCTAACTACTCTGTGTGCTTCCTCTGTGGTTTCAAAAAGCAGCATGGATAGCGATTTTGCTGTGTTACACATGACATTTTCACCCGAGAGATCCCACACTACTACTTTAAAGTCGAACGCATTCAATGACCGTGATACCACAACAATACTCCTGCTAATACAAGACTTCTGAAAAGACAATATTAATACACATACTAATGTAGAAGTGAGGAAGTTACACATCTGGACAACACTATGTGTTGTCCAGAATTGAGATGCCTAATTGATTATTCAGGACACAGTGGTCAGCCCTGAAACTAGTAAGCAAAAAAAAGCCACCCTAAACAGACTTAATAGGTTTTATTTCTATATTTAAGCATACACATAAGCATACACATACACTCTCAAAACATACATACACACACTCACACACAAACTCAGACATACACAAACACATACTCATACATACAAACACAAATACTCACAAACACAAATACACATAGTATCACATACTTCATATGCATACACACACACACACACACACACACACACACACACACACACATAAAGGATTTAATAGAGAAATGGCTGTTACTAGCAGCTACTTTTCTATCAGGCCACAAACTAACATTTCTCTCTGGAAAGGGTGTTTGGTGAGAGAGCTATTCTTCAAACCCTTTTCTTAGATTACTGATATTCAAAGTCACTACTTTTAGAAATATTCACATGAATAAATCAAAGATGGCTTTTATATAGGTAGAGTAACCCCAGGCTTCAAGAAAATAGTGACTTATGAATATTACCATCTATGAACTCTGGTATGAAACTGTGTAGCCATGCCTCTTCAACCCCAACACTCCATCTAACACTTAAGAATTATATCTTTGTGTGTCACAGTAGAAAGCTGGATTAAGTACATTAATAGAAGACAGTTTTAGCTAACTCTGTTAACTTGAAAAGAATGCTCAGATATGTAGCAGAGGATTGCCTAGTCAGCCATCAATGGGAGGAGGGGCCCTTGGTCTTGCGAAGATCATATGCCCCAGTACAGGGAAATGCCAGGGCCAGGAAGCCAGAGTGGGTGGGTTGGGGAGCAGGGCCAGGGGAAGGTATAGGGGACTTTCAGAGAGGAAACTAGGAAAGGGGATAGCATTTGAAGTGTAAATGAAGAAAATATCTAATAAAACAACATTTAAAAAAATCTGTTTGAACAAAAAAAGAAAAAAGAAAAAAAAAAGAACGCATGGATTCTGGTCTTAACAAGGAAAACCTAAAAGATTCTAATTATAATGTTTTCTCTCACATGGAATGTTTCATTTGCCACCAACAAATGACAACTTTCTATTTTAGTACATATTACTACAACTAGAGTCATGTGGTTATCAAGTCAATTTTGGAATTCAGATTATGTATTAAAGTAGATTCTATTTCTTCTTCCCTATAACTAAGCATAATTCACAAATAAAATACCCTCAAGTGGTGTCCTTGGCCTTAGATGAGGCCAAAGCAACACATCTATATGCTAAGAGAACTCTAGATTCTGCTTAGTGTCTTCAACACCAAGAAACAGACAGGTAACCACACAAAATGAACAAACACTGTATGGGGGCTTTTTGTGCCATAAATTGTGTTACTTCGTTCTGGCTTAGTCTTGGCCAGCTGGAGATGACTATTACTTAATCCTACAAAGACACTTTGAGGGCTGGAAATACTTTTGGAAAATTTATTAGCTTAATCTCTTTGGAAGCATGAAAGAATTGATCGTCCCAAAAGTTCCCATAATTGTGCGTCTTGGTGGTGACAGGTTTGCTATCTTGCCACTTTCAAGGATGACATTGTGAAGTGCATTATTTTTCTTGACAAGTAGGAGAATGGTTTGAATTTAAGAGAGGTGATAGGCATACAGCTGGTTCAAACTGGAAGCCTTTACTATTCTCCAGTAGGGATTCTCGACTGGACATCTCAATATGCATAAGGCAGGCTCTTACAGGCATGAGTTTGTCTCACCCTCAAGATAATTCAAAAGTGCATGCTTTCTATCTACTTTGTAATAAGGAAGCAGGCTCACAGCATTTGTATGACATATTTAAAGTCATCACTACTGTGTCACATCTTGGGAGTTTAAGCCCAGTTCAGGAGGTTTAGCTACACTCTCTTCTGCACATTAGAACTGTTTCTGAGGTCTAGGGGAACATACACTCACACAAACACAAACGACAGAAAAAAAAAAAAAAAAGCTGATTTTATGGCACTGGAAAGTACTTGGCATATAGACAATTTACCAAAGCTAGAAAGAAATTTGCCATTGGAGGAAGAGCTTCCTAGCAGAGCCCTGTGTAAAAACTCTTTGATTGTATATTTACTTTACTGTCTGAGAAGGTATGTACCACATTTTTTTTCCTGCAACTTAAGATACAGGTTATACTTTAAATTCATTCTTCTTGCATGAAGTTTCTGGCGAGAAGGGATACTCAACCTGCTTAAAAAGAGCAGCAGCCACAATGAAGTCCCTGAGCATCTTGGATTGATTGCGTGAAACCTAGCCTATCCTCCATGCAGGGAAGTTAAACTGGCTTTCTTTGAAGGCAGCAGTTTTCCATCAGGCACTCAGAGCTAAGCATGGAAACAAGCTCTCTAAGATGGAATGGGTGGCACTTATATTAATATCAATAATGCTGATTCCTTAGTCATAAAAGTTTTCCTTAAGGAAAAAAATTATCATGTGGCCCAGGTTAACTTTATTCCTGAGATGTTTTCATTAAGAACAATGACAAGGACTGGGGGTTAGCTCAGTTAACTTTACTTGTTGCTCTGGCAGAGAACTCAGATTTGCTTCCCAACATCCACATGGTGGCTCACAACTATGGGTAGTTCCGGTCTCAGGGGAATCCATCATTCTCTTCAGATCTCTGTGAGCAAAGGCATGCACACAGTGCATATGCATCCATGCTGCAAAAACACTCGTACACATGAAATAATAAAACAAATAGATTATAAATTAAAGATCAGGAACTTGGCCTTTCCCTGTGTCTTATACCATTGTCCAAAGTAGATGCAAACGTTGCTTTCAGTGAGCTCTCCGAGACCACTTTTCATCACCAGGCTGGAGTTCTCGTTCAGCATTTTTAGAGCAGTCAGGGGTGAGGCCTTCCTGCTTCCTCAGCCCCATTAATAAGCAGAGACCTGGTCTGCAGCCCCCAGCCTCATCTCCCAGCACATTCACCCATCTCAGCATAGTAGTAAATCAGCCCTGTGTGTTTTCCTAATTTTAGGTTGGGTCTGATTTAACCCATCTAATAGGAAAAACATCTGGTATCCCTTTACTTTTAATCTGTTCTTTCCATCAGGAACCTTATCGCCCTGGGACCAGGTAGGAACAAGAGGCTGGTTCTTGTACCTGGATGGCTAGGACCATGTGCTGTCTGATATTAATCACAGCCTGCTTTTCATTTCTGTTTTACTGTCCTTTAAAGCTTTGATTTACAATAATACCTTGACATCACAATCAGTTTGGGGCTGTAAATTCCCTGATTAGTAAAAATCCTGATTTGTGACACTGTCTGGGTTAAAGGGATGTTTGAAGTTACTTTTTTTAATACCAAATTTAAGAGACTTTGTGTTAACTGTATTCTAAAACCTCACATATAAGCTGTTAACTGTTACCTTTGTATTTTTGCACCATAATACACAGAGACATGCACACACAGAGACACACACACAAACACACATACAAATACTCACACATATACACATGTTATACACATACATGTATGCATATACTATTGTTTTCAAACCTCTAATGGAAACAGCTTGGAGGAAGTTATGAAACACTGTCCTAGGAGCCAGTTTAGGTTCTGTTCATGGAACAGTCACGATAGCACAAACTGGGCCATCTTTTGAGAGGATCACACAATGATTTCACACTCCCATTTGATGTCATTTGTAAGTGGCTTGAGCCACAGTATTCTTTAAAATAAAAAGGTACCAGGGTCATTTGGTTTCTAACATAAAGATTTTACTTTTTAAAATTTAAAACCTGATGCCTTTTCCATTTCCAGCTCTCCTCCTCCTTAGTGCCTTTCCTTCCAGAACGTTCTGTGTCTTTTTGTGTGTGTGTTGGGGGGGGGAGCACATTTGGTATAGTATGAAGATGGATATTCTGATTGAGTTCAGATCAATTACTACAAAGATGTCAAGCTCTCCACTTGGCTTCCTACTCCTCTGATGTGGTTGGAAAATCACAGACAGTATAAGCTAACAGGGGACCATATAGGAAAATCATGGACAGTATAAGCTAACAGGGAACCATATAGGAATTAACTTCAAATAGCCCCAGGCATAAAAGCTCTTCCCAAATCTACAGCATGTTAGGGGACTTTAGGTCCCCAAAGTAACATAGCTGTTTATGCACTCCTGCTTTTCAGTTTCTTTTAACTGGGGCCCGAAGAGGAGTGCATGGACAACAGCACATCTGAAGCAGGAATTAATTATTGAAATCAATTATTGTGTCTTTCCAATGCCCGCAGACTGTCATAATAAATATTTGTCTCAATGGATGTCTCTGAGAAGAGAAATTGAAATAAATCAGAAAGAGGAGCGACACACTTTCTGTTTGCTCTTATTCCATCTCATTGGGTTTCAGGAAACTACTAGTTGGCAGTTGATTAAAAAAAAAAACAAAACAGATTTTAATTCTTTTACTCCATGTATGGTGGCTGCTGGCCTTCTTCACAGCCCAAAGGACTTTGTTCATAATGTTGTTGTTGTTGTTGTTTTGTCTTTCTGACACAGAGTAGTAGGACAATTGGAAGGCAAGTCTAGTCTTTATATTGAAGGCGAAACCAGTGTCACTTGGCAACTTCCATTCTTATATGTTGGTCCAGAAATTGCGGGTTTACTTGCAAGAATTCTATGGGTCATGATAGGAAGTCAGCTATACAAAGACACCATTAATGAACTTGTCACTATAAAGAATAGATGCAAATGAGAGATCAAAGGGAGTTCTTCAAAGACCTCTCTCAGAACAGAGGGTCACCTAATGAACACAGTCTCCAAAGTGAATGCATTTTCATAAATTTCTATCTGGGCTACTCTTTCTAGTTAGTCAATTTTCATGATTTTTTTTTTAAGTCATACAACTCAATATCTATGAGAAACCTTGACACTTAGAGACGTACTGATTGAGGATATTGTTTTAGTCCACTTGGGATGCCATTTTAAAAAGCCTTAAACTGGTGGAATGTTTCCTTATAATCCTAGTGGCTGGAAGTCTCCAAAAAAGAAAAAAAGAAAAAAGAAAAAGAAAAAAAGACTGAGTTGTTGTGTGGGAGGGTTCAGTTCTTCATGGAACACAGGAAGTCTACTGTGTCCTCACATGGCTCAGGGAACAAGGATCTTTTGGAGTCTTTTATAAAGGATATTGAGTCTACTCATTCCCTTTCTACCTCAGGACCTAATCACTCTGATAAACTTTGCTTCTTCATTCTTAAGGAATTTCTGTTCCTCATTTAAGATGACAGAGAATGTGGGTGGAGCCAAAGTCCACACCATGTGCTTCTTAGAAAAATCAAAGAGAAGAAAGAGATAAATGAAGAAATGAATATATGCTGTTACCTTCAAAATTATATTAATGGGTAAGAGCTAAAGTTCCCAATATCTACAAAGCTGATACCAGAGACCCATGAGGTTCCCAGGACCCAACATCGAGGACATGAACCGAAATAATCAACAAAGATTATTGAAAGAACCTGAAGAGACCATATCCAGTGAATAGGCATGGACCCCGATAGAGGGGTAGAGCCACCCATTCACCTCAAAAATACTAATCCAGAATTCCTCCTGTCAAAAGGAAATACAGAGACAAAAAATGGAGCAGAGACTAAAGGAAAGGCCATCCAGAGACTACCCCACCTAGTGATTCATCCCATCTGCAGACACCAAACCCAGACACTATTGCTGATGCCAAGAAGTATTTACTGACAGGAGCCTGGTATAGCTGTCCCTTAAGAGGATCTTCCAGAGCCTTACTGATACAGATGTGGATGCTTGCAACCAACCATTAGACTGAACACAGGGGACTCCAATGGAGAAGTTAGGGGAAGGACTCAAGGAGCTGAAGGGGTTTGCAACCCTATAGGAAAGAACAACAATATCAACCAATCAGAACCCCCAGGTCTCCCAGGAACTAAACCACCAACCAAAGAGTAACTTGTGTGTGTGGGGGGGAACCCATGGCTACAGCTGGATAGGTAGCAGAGGATTGCTTTAGTGGGCATCACTGGAATGGGAGCCCATTGGTCCTGTGGTGGCTCAATGACCCAGGGTAGGGGAATGTTAGGGTGCTGGGACAGAAGTGGGTAGGCTGGTAGGGGAGCCCCCTCATAGAGGCAGAGGGAGGGAGGAGGAAATAGGGGGCTTGTGGAGGGGAAACTGGGAAGGAGGAAAACAGTTGAAATGTAAATAGATAAGCAATAAAAAATGAAAAAGAAGAATATGGTATTTTCAAGGCAAACATTAAGAGAAAAGAACGGGATTCCACAACAACTGGTAAAGAAGTCATGGCCTAGTAGGGAGAAAAAGAATACAACATAGTGATGAGAGGAGAAATTTAATACACTCGAGGAAAGGCCTTACAGCAAACACAGCTAGTTCACACAGTGGGCATGGATGAATCATTAACCTAGGCTGCCCTTCCAAAGTGTCCATGGAAGGCACAGTCGGCCACTGCAGGGAGTGTGGTAAGAGTGACGAAGGCAGCTCAAATATGCACTCAAAGTGTCTTTAAGATACCTTGCAGTTAGCTTGTACAACCACTCTGGAAATCAGTCTGGCGGTTCCTCAGAAAACTGGACATAGTACTACCAGAAGATCCAGCAATATCTCTTCTAGGTATATACCCAGAAGATGTTCCAACTGGTAGGAAGGACACATGCTCCACTATGTTCATAGCAGACCTATTTATAATAGCCAGAAGCTGGAAAGAACCCAGATGTC
>NC_034592.1:98405247-98408013 GCF_900095145.1 Mus pahari
CCAGTGCCTGGCAAATATAGAAGTGGATGTCCACAGTCATCTATAGGATAGAACACAGAGACCCCAATGGAGGAGCTAGAGAAATTACCCAAGGAATTGAAGGGGTCTGCAACCCTATAGGTGAAACAACAATATGAACTAATCAGTATCCTCAGAGCTCGTGTCTCTAGATGCATATATAGCAGAAGATGGCCTAGTCAGCCATCGGGAAGAGAGGCCCCTTGGTCTTGCAAACTTTATATGCCTCATACAGGGGAACGCCAGGGCCAAGAAGTGGGAGTGGGTGGGCAGGGGAGCTGGGTGGGGGGAAGGGTATAGGGAACACTTGGGACAGCATTTGAAATGTAAATGAAGAAAATATCTAATAAAATAAGTTTAAAAAAATGATACCTAGCAGTTAAAGAGGTCTGCAACCCTATAGGAGGAACAACAATATGAACTAACCGGTAACCCCCAGACCTATGTCTCTAGTTGCATATGTAGCAGAGGATGGCCTAATTGGCCATCAATGGGAGGAGAGGCCCTTGGTCTTGGGAAGATCATATGCCCCAGTACAGGGGAATGCTAGGGCCAGGAAGCAGGAGTGGGTGGGTTGGGGATCAAGGAGCAGGGAGGGCATAGGGGGCTTTGGGGATAGCATTTGAAATGTAAATGAAGAAAATATCAAATAAAAAAGAACCAAAAAAACAAAAAAGATACCTTTCAGTATGTACATCTGGGGTACTAAGCAGTTTGGGAAAAAGAGAACTCAAAATTCTTTAAAACAGTGAGTCACTCTGGCTGGAAGACAATGTGTACTACACATACATGATATTAACACATAGAAAAGTCAAATAGTACACATTCATTGTACTGTGAATTTTGTACCTGCGGTTTATACCTGTTGAAATTCTGCCCCTTCACTCATTTCCAGTCATTGTCCAAATCTCTGCATTTCTAGGCACATCTGTCTTCTCATTTTCTCCTGTTCCTGTGCTACTTTCTTTTGGGGTTTACAATCAACAGAGATTATGGCACCTGAAAATTATCGCTTTGTAATATGGATTCTTAATAGAAAATTCTGGAGGCTCAGTTCTGGCTAGCACATGTGAATTGAAAAGAAATAAAGAGAGAAGGGTCAAGAGAAGCCATGGGTAATTTCATGCTGACCTTCCCTCCTCTCTTTTTTTTTTCTCCCTCAAGCCAATGACAGTGATTACGGATGAGTCTTCCTCTTGCCATTCAGTTCTGCTAGAATGCCCAATATCTCACTCTATGCTCTGAAGCCTGTATTTATTGAATGGCCGACTCTTAGCTTGTCTCAGATATCAATTTTAAAACCTACTTATTACACTGTGAATTAATTAATATTTCATTTTTTTCTTCTCTATTGTACTGTTTGAAGCCTTGCCCTAAAAGTTCTGGGTATAATAATAGAAAATAGTGAAGAGAGTACGAAATGAACTGACCACAAGGGAAGATGAATGACTAATATTGGGTGAGTTTGGAAATAATCCCGAATAGAGCTAGATCTTTGGTATGAGGGGATAGTAAAAGGCCCACATTATCAAGGTAAGGACCAAGAACATGCTGAAATTTCTAACAAAGGAAATTTGAATTCTGTTGTATGAAATTATTCAATATTGTTATGACTTCATCTTCATGCATGTACTTTTTTTCCCCTAAAACTTCTTATTGGAACAAAACCAATGTTATTATTTTATTATTCAAGAAGACATGTCATCAAAAATGTCTGTGGTGAAGCTTTGGTGGGTAATCAAGAGTACATGCCATAGCATGTAATACTATGGGATCCCATTGGCCAGCAACTCAAAAATACATTATCCAGTCTGGTACTGGGGGATTATCTGCTGTATCTGATGTCTAATTGATACATTGTTCCCCTCATGTAGGATGGAGCATTAAAAGTCTTTTGGTATACACATGCATATATATTTTAGGAATCTTCTACAGTATTAAGGTTACATGTAGCCTTTTCCAAAGACCTTTAGTGTTATTTCCTCCCCAGATTCCCTCCTTTAGTCCCTCCCATCTCCCATTTCAGTTTTGAACTTCCTGACCTATTATTCCCTTATAATCCTGAAAACCCTCATGTTTTGCCTTTTGTCCCGTGAAAGCACCCCCCCCATGGGTCTGTACTAATTTCCTGACCTTTGTGCTTTTCCAATTCAACACACATATCTGATAATTCAAAGCTGCAGCCACAAATGAGAGAAAATTTGGCTATATGCCATTTTGTGTCTGTGTTACCTTATTCAGAATGATTGTTTCCCTTTCCATGAGATGGAATCCACTCCTGGCAATGTTAGTGAGGCCAACAATGTCTGCTCGATAGATCATAAACCCCATGGAAGAACCCAATACTATTATTCTGTTAAATGATCATAGTAATAAGATGACTCCTAATGCTTTATTGCTATACCCATAGATCATTGCATTTTTCAACTCTTACCAGAGAAGCTTCTTCCTTTACTACATGAAATAGAGAGCATGCTGATAGTCAAAATGCAGAGAAGAAAGGAATTTGGAGTGCTTTTCTCTGAATGAGAAGTACATGTCGCAACCAGCAAGGCTGAGGGACTTTCAAAGAAGAAAAGACAGAAAGATGGTAAATCTAGAGTTCAAGAACAACTTAAACACACGCACACACACGCACACACAGAGACACACAAACACACAGACACACACAGACACAGATTCTCTCTCTCTCTTTCTCTCTCTCTCTCTCTCTCTCTCTCTCTCTCTCTCTCTCTCTCTCTCTCTCAC
>NC_034592.1:98408093-98451370 GCF_900095145.1 Mus pahari
CACACACACACACACACACACACACACACACAGGTTTACCAGACATACCAGTACAGTTGCACATGTCAGGTCACAGAAATTATGGCAATGTGTACAAAACTGGCTCAGGACCAAGCCTGACAAAAATCTCAGGGTTGTAGGGGAGGATAAGTAGGCACAAAATATTACCCCAAGCTGAGGAACTGTTGACAGTTGATAGCTGCTAGGAGAGACAAAGTCAGTCTTTTTTAATGATGCAAACCTGGTACATCATTGACCACACTCCAGGGCAGGCAAAATTACCAAGAGTAGTTGGCCAACACAAAGTTGAGTGGGTGGGGAAAAACAAAAACAAACAAAAAGCACAATCCAGAGTTTAAAATTTTTAAAGCATCTTAGAAGTATTTGTTTATGTTGGAGATGTATTTTAGTTAGAATAGTTGCCTAACTTTTACATGGTTTGATCTTTAAGATTGGTACTGTGTTGTACACCTATAATCATAGTATCTAGAAATTGAGGATTTAAGAAGTTCAAGGTCATCCTCTTTTTTAAACTATTTATTTATTTATTTATTTATTTATTTATTTATTTATTTATTAATATAGAGAGGGCTGGCTCTTTTTTCCACTTATATTCTTTTAAAAAAATTTTATTGTTCATTTCATTTATTTGTACCTCAAATGTTATCCTCCTTCCCAGTTTACCCTCTGCAAGGTCCCTGTCCCCCCCTTCCCCTGCTTGTATGAGGGTGCTTCCCCATCCATCTACCCACTCCTGCTTCGCCATCCTAACATTTCCCTATGCTGGGGAATCAAACTTTCAAAGGACCAAGGGGCTCCACTCTCATTTATGCCAGATAAGGCCATCCTCTGCTACATATGCAGCTGGAATCTTGGGTCCTTCCATGTGTACTCTTTGGCTGGTGGTTTAGTTCCTGGGAGCTCTGGGGTCTCTGATTGGTTGATACTGTTGTTATTCCTATGGGGTTGCAAACCCCTTCAGCTCCTTCAGCTCCTTCAGTCCTTTCCCTAACTCCTCCACTGAGGTCCCCTGTGATCAGTCCAATGGCTGGATGCAAGCATCCACATATGTATCAGTAAGGCTCTAGCAGAGCCTCCCAGGGGCCAACTATACCAGGCTCCTGTCAGTAAATACTTCTGGGCATCATCAATAGTGTCAAGGTTTGGTGTCTGCAGATGGGATGGATCCCTAGGTGGTGTAGTCTCTGGATGGCCTTTCCTTTAATTTCTGCTCCATTCTTTCCCTCTGGATTTTCTTTTGAGATGAGGAATTCTGGCTTAATATTTTTGAGGTGGGTGAGTGGCCCCATCCCTCAACTGGTAGCTGTGCCTATCTTCTGGATATGGTCTTTACAGGTTCTCCCTCCCCTTTGTTGGGTATTTTGGTTAATGTCATCCCTGCTGTGTCCTTCTTTCCTGACATCTGGGACTTTCTGGTGGCTACCCTGTTCCCATGCCCATTGATACACACCTCTGTTCAATTCCTGACCCTCTGTACATCTCCCCAGTCTTCTCCCACACCTGATTCTGCTCCCCTTTTCCCCCTCCCTCTCCTCTTTTCCTCTCAAGTCCCTCCCACCCTCTACCTTCCATGATTATTTTGTTACCCCTTCTAAGTAGGACTGATGCATGCACACTTTTGTCTTCCTTCTTCTTGAGTCTTTCTGTACTTTGTATCGTGGATATTCTGAGTTTTTTCCCTAATATCCACTTATCAGTAAGTATGTACCATATTATGTTTTTTTGTGACTGGGCTACCTCACTCAGAATAATATTTTCTAGTTCTATCCATTTGCCTTGAATTTAGAGAAAGAAAAAGGGGGATTCTTGTTTAGAAATTTCAGTACTTTTTTGGTGTATTGCTCAAGTTATTTATAAGCAGAGCCTGAATGAAGAATTTTCATGTGGGTTATTAAATGAAAACCACCAGGAGAAAGGTGAAAAGAAAGTAGGATATGTTTGGGAAAGAATCTAAACAATGATGTAGTTGACAGTCTAATTCCACAAGGAAGTCTGGAGTACAAATTGCAGTATAGCCTTTCACAACCCACTAAAGATGGAGATATTTTGCCTTCCTAGCATGTCAGTCACTGGCTGATGGCTTCAAGTTCAATCTGTGAGTGTTTGTGTGTGTGTGTGCATGTGCACATGCATACATGCATATATATGTAGGTATGTGGCATGTATACACTTGTGTATATGTGTGCATGTTCCTCTGTATCTATGTATAGGAGTTTCCTGGTGAGTTGGCTCTCTTGGCCAGGGCTTTGATCTTTCACAGGAGCTCATCTGACCTAAGAAAGGTAATATGGCTAGGGCACCAAAGGTAATCACGTAGAAGCTTTCCAGGTATATATATATATATATATATATATATATATATATATATATATATATATGTGTGTGTGTGTGTGTGTGTGTGTGTATACATATTTTAAATAAGGATTTTAACTTGTTTAAATTTCACCATTAAGTTACCATCTTAATACCTTTAATACAGTAACAGCAATTAGCCTCCATCTATGAAGTATGCATTCCATATTCTATACTCAGTTAGACAAGATTCTTAGTTTTTCAACAGATTACTTTTCTTACACTTCTGATACTTGAAGTATTTCCAGACAATGTAAATATGTATGAATTCTAACATTAAGTTAACCTTATCTTCTGACAAGAGGTGCTATAAGTAAATAATATGTGTATATTTTGGGAATTGCTTCTCTACGTCTGTTCACTTTAAATACTTTCAAGTGTGTGTTTTGAAGATGTAACACTTGAATTTACCCACAATTTCCAGAGAGTGAAGCATTAATTTTAATGAACATGAGATAGGAAGTATAAGTGAGAGAAAGTTGGCATTTAGAAAATGATAGAGCCATGGACATACAATAAGCATACAAGTTTTGGCTGCCTTTTGCATTTGAACATTAGTTCCAATGACCTTATAAATGGCTTTTGAGCTTCAGCATCCAAAGAAGTTAATCACTGAGTGCTAAACACTAGGAAAGGAGAATGTACATACTGCTGGAGTCCGTGTATATTTTTTATAAGGACAAGTAAGAAAACACAATTCAATTCAGCATTAAAAAAGAAAGGACAGGAAATCTTGTTTATAAGAAATCGTAAATATAAATCACTAACAACACCCGTTAATCTTCTCTACTCTTCCATCTTAATGTACCACTTGGATTTATATAAGAAACCATAACATTCTCTATGAAAAAATTTTTCATTTTCCCCTTTCTACAATGACAAGGTATATTAGCTGTCTTTGTCTATCAAATGCTGTTAGAAAGGGTTTGAATCTTGTGTGTTGCAGAAGGATTTATCTTACATTGTGATGGTTAATGCTTCTTTACTAGCTCACTAGGAACCATTTGAAGAGCTTGAAACTTGTTATTTTCACATTGGTTCTGTACATATGTCTCCAGAGTGTGGGAGCTTCACAAACAACACATTTGGTCTGAGCAGATGTCCTGCATCTCTAGAGGTTGGGGAGTTCGTTATTACAGACAGCCCACCTAACATCCATTTGTTGAGACTCTGTTAGGTATATTAAAATACAATCCAAGATGTCTAAATGAGAAGCTTGTTTGGTGAGCTATAGGATATTTATATTTCCTCCAGACTAAGGAAAGTTTCATTTCAATAGCAGCAGCCACATTCAAGTGATATATATTTGTAATATTGACTACTACTATAAGGGTACTACTGTCAGCTTTTACTGTTTCTTAAAATTAACATCCGCAAGCAGCACATAATAGACATGATCTTAACCATGCTTTTGTCTCAGCAAGGAACTGTTATTGTCCTATAGAATATGAAGAAAAGATGGAAGCAGGCATGGGTGGGGCAGCGACATCTGTGTGTTTGAGTCGAGATATATCTTCACAGTCACTTTCTGCTGGCAGAAATGATTGTTCTCTTCCAGAAGAAAAAAAAATCTACAGTAGGATTAGTTAGATATCAAAAAAGCATTTCATAAAGCAAGGATCTTAAAGAGAAAATTATAAAATATATTAATTTTATCAAAAGAAATATGACTCGTAAGATGGCAATCAATTTTTAGTTGAGAGATGGTGAATGGAGTTTAAATCATGAATTCACACTTTGCCTTCGATCATCAAATCAGCACTCTTAAATTATCTTCTTCAAAGGCTCAAAGTCACTTGTTGTTTTATGCTTCTCTCGTGTCCCTGGTGCTAGCATATTAATGGTCTTTGCCATTTGTAGAGTAGCAAGCAGCCAGATCAATAAGCATGCTTAGCAGCTTGCCATTAAAATTGATCTGTACTATCCTTCCGATTGACGTCATATCCAGCTGTAAATATCATCAAGTAAGTTGTCAACTCATTTTCATTGTGTTTTTCATCTCAAAAGATGGACTTCAGTTGGACAGCATGCTAGGACTTGTCTTCCTTGTTTTTGACATTTCCTCGATTGCATCAAGAGCATGTTTAAAGGAAACATGAGTATTGTCTTTACAATAGAAGAGGCCATAGACAACAGCAGCAATGACAACAAACAAAAGGATGACAACAGAAGAGAAACATCTTCACCAGCTATAATGTCAAACGCCAGTGTAAAAGGCTGAGGTGGCAACTGTATGATTCTTTGACGTGTCACTCAAGCCCCAAGAGGCCATAAATATCGATGCCATACCCTCCAAAGGACACATCTACAGTAGGTTTTCCCATTAAGTCTTCAATTCATATATGATTGCTCATCAAAAATTCCCTCTGAGAAAAGTCCTGCCACCACTTGACAGTTGCCGTGGTTTCCATTTTGTGGTAGACGGAATCATTCTCAAGTATTCATTCTCATGAAAAATTTTGGAAAGGCCACATTTTTTTCTCTGATAGAGTGTCCCAATGTATTAGTTTGCTTTATAAAGAATATGAAGTACAGTTCGAGGTCTTTATCCCTAATCTAGACAGCTTCTGTCCGAAGTATAGAATAAAAAGTAATAGTATCATAAGTAACTAAAAGCATATTTGTTCCTTATTGGTATAAATGTAGTAGGTGATATCTACATGCACATGACATTTATAATTTGAAAATAAGCAGGCAAACACAAAAAAATGCTAGGATGATAAGATATGCACAATAATTTGAAAGGTTAATAGATTATAAGATAAAATGATCATTATATTTGGATGTTGTTATTCTTATTTGCAAAGAGTCATCATCACCCATCGTTTTTTCATTAAGACTTGGTTTTCTTTCCTTGATTGAAAGGTATTAAAGGAAACATGCATGTAACTTCCACAACATAATTTGCTGCAAAAATGCAGAGTGTAGTCTGCATCCCTTCAAGTGCTGTGTGAAACGTCTATCAAGATGCATCTTTCATGTTTCCATATTGAGTAAACATTCATTTTTAGGAGCAACAAGAACCTGCTTTATTGATAGTAAGAAATCATGCTTGACTACATTTTATAGAGGAGTTTTAATCCAGCAATGTGTCTGCTCTGGCAAGGGACCACATCCAAAGATCCAGGTCTATGTGATCTGGGTGGGACAGAGACATGACACACACCTTTAATCCCAAACAATGTAGGTAAGTTTAGTTTGTATAAGGAGGCAGCCATGCTTTAAAATGATGTCTATATGTCTAATGACAAAGTGACAAATCTGCAAAAGGTTTGAAAGAATTAGTCAGAGAGAGGGTCTGCCCAATTCGCACAAGAACAGACAGATGGAGCACAGTTCTGTGAGTGTAGTTAAAATGCGTTTAGGCATGTAATGGAGTTCAGTTGGGCTCAGTTCAGTTGTTGGAATTCAGGGTCAAGCTTTCCAAACAGAGTAATTCTATGAGAAGCTGAGAGAAGCTAATTTAAATCAGTCAGCTTGGAGAAGACTTTGAGCCAGAACAGCTAAGTTGAACCAACCAGCCAACCAGAATTAGAACTAGAAAAGGTGGCCTTCCAAGATAGCAATTAGGTATGGTGAATAAAAGTTACTTTTACATTTCCTTTGTAGTTTAGGCTATTCACAAGCTGTGGGTTGAATTTAAATGGTTCAGTAGAGAATCTAATAAATTGTAACAGCATAGATATGCTGCATGTGTATATTTTGATTTATTGTTTTTATCATTATTACTTACTTTATAAAATGTTTTAAATTCTCTCAAACCTTTTATGGAAAGCAAAAGAATATCACTAATTTTGAAGAAAATATTTTTATCAGTATCAGTTTATGTCTTTTAAAACTATCTCAACTGCCAATGAAATAAAAGTCATGAACTAAATAAATGAAATAAGATACCTCAAGAAATGGTGTTACTATTCATAGTACTAATAATAGTGATATTTTGTAATTCCTCTCTCATAACAGAGACTAGAACATTTCTTATGTCACTTTTTATCTACACCACCACTTTGCCCTTAGAGAAGATGTATCCCAATTTTAAAGACCAGAGCTTATGTCTTGTACTGAAAATTATCAGATAGGTGGTAGAGCCAAGGGTGGAATTCCTCACATAGAATAGAGAAATAGCTCCAATATACTACTGATTGTAGAGCAGTATACTTTAAATGAAAATTTCTTAGTTTTGTTTTCTTGATGGCTGACTGATGGCCAAGAGTAAATAGTAAAGATCCTATATCTGACATATGATTAAAAGAACAAATCAGTAATATTATGGAACATAATGAAAAGTAGAAGGCATATCTGATATTTTGAATCATCATATAATATGTATGATAAAATAGTAAAATAGTTATATAATAAAAGTATTTAGGTTCATGTTAATATTTGCATTGTTTAAATTATATTCTGTGATTAAAGTGATAGATATTTGTTACCTCACAAGCTTTTTATATGTGAGTATACATAAATTTTTCCCTGAATATTTTATAAGTCTGGAAGGTTTAAGTCTCAAAAGCCGGGATCAGAGGGACAATTACTTAAACAATTAAAGATAGTGTGGATGGAGTTGGGAGGTGAATCCCTACCTGGTGCTGTAGTTCATCATCATATTAAACAATACTGATAAATGACTATATTTGGTTCCTGATGAAATTTTTGAGTTGATTCCATATTTTATGACTTTACTCCACCAACTCCCAGCTATATGTCAACACAGGTGATCACTTCTTCCATGGAATAGTTTCTTTAGTCAGCTTTCAAGATCCTAACTTAGAATTTGTACATGTCTGGCCAGACCTTCTGTCTGTCTGCTGGTTGTTCCTTTATCCTCGCTGGGGTTTCTTCACCATTGGCCATCTCTTACTCCCTTGACAAATCATCACAGACCGTAGCATCAAAAATATATTTTTATCCTCAGTCTCCCAACCTTCTGATTATAAAATACAAAAATCTTCAAAATTAAAAAAAAATGTTTACTAAGCATCTCAAATGAAACATGTCCAAGTCTGGATGTTATCCTTTTCTTTCTGGACTTGTTCTATGCCTGTCTTTCCATCTCAGTTGAAGGTAGTGACATCTTCCCAAGGACTCAAGCTGAACCCCCTGTTACAGTCCAGTATTCCTCCTACTCCTCTTTCATATTCAATAATCATTATATTAGCAAGGTCTTTGGCCCTACTGCCTTAAGAACTGATCATAGGACCAATTCTCATAGCCTCTACTGTTCTCTGGTGTGAGTCTCCATTTTTTCTCTTCTGCAATTGTCACAGTGGCCTCTTGACTAGAATCACGTCTACTTATATTCCTTACAATCAGCGTGGAGACCACTATGATTCTTCTAAATTGCAGCTGACACTGTATCAGTTCTCCATTCAAAATCTACACAAGTTTCACTTGTGGAAAACATTAGTCTTGAAAGTGGTTGTCATGGGTCTACACATTTTAGCTCAGTCCCAATGGATGATAACTGACTCACAATCCTTTGTTGGCTGTTAGCAAACATTCTGGTTAGTTTACTTCCTTTGTGCAGGCACAGAAACATTAAACAGCTTCAGCAAAGCATTGCGCTATAACACACATATTTTCCTTTTAAAAATTTCTCAGCCTTTTCCTATTCATATACTTTTAATAGTTGAGTTCATATCATGTATTCAACTTAGTGTCTTCTTATTTAAACATATTAGATAAACGTTGTTTATTGTTAAAAAAGAGCTGTACTTAGTAAAGAACAGATCCCAGTATCTAGAGGAGAAATCATTTTATAAAACCTTTCATGCTGCAACGTTTTTTGAGCCCAGTGCCTTCCTTGTCCCCCAAGCAGTTTAGCTTCCTTCTTACCTGTCCACAGATAATAAAGCAATATGAATTTGTGAAGAACACTGAGTATCTCTTTGTCTAAATCATAATATTTTCTTAACCTTCCCATCCTGTTTGTAAGGAACCCTCGAACTTAATCTATTAATTTTATTATTCTTATTCTGTTTTATCAAGAAAACAACAGGTACTCTCTTAATGAGTGGCTTAATTTTCTCCAGTCTTGATTAACATTTTATATTGCCTTGGGTTTTCAATCTGTTTTGAGAGTTTAATCTTCCCTTCCCAAGTTCTGTACTCATTTTTCCCAGGTTGACTTGATTCATTCTCAATTAATTAATTTACAATTAATTAATTAATCCTCCCTTGACAACCGTGTTAGTGGCACCACAACTCATATTAATGGTATAGTGCCGGTTGTAATTAAAATCAATATGAAGTTCTTAATGACACGTTCTTATCTTCTAGAGATAGTGAAGCCTTGATAGAATCCATTCTAATTTTAGATCAGATCCATAAGAGCTAATATAATTTTAAAGCATAAATTTAATAGCAATTGTACTATATCTTAAACTAGAATGTGCTTAATATCATTTACATGCTTGTAGATCCCAGTAATCAACACATTGACTGGGAGAAAAATCAAACACTGTTTTTCTTACTCAGATAACCAAACCCTTTCACTATACATCACCCACTTCAGATTTCAGGATGTATACTCCATCTATTCAAGTGCTATCTAATTTGCTAGATTTTACTAGGATATAAATTTCAGATTTTTCAATTATTCAAATTACTTAGAGTAAGAGATTCATTGGAAGAGATTTCTTTTTTAGTTTTGTGGATGAACATGACACTGACCTGAAGTGGCACGAGGAGGCGAGCATATCACGTTTGTGTCCATCCAGATTGGAGCAGCCCTGATAAAGTTTTATAGTGAGCTGTCGCATGGATTAAGCCCTTCCCACTAAAGAACTGCTTTGTCGTCATCGTATCTTATGGCAGGAAAAGCAGGGACAGCTCGTTCTACATCAGCTGAAATTTGGCATGCAATTTTATATAGTGTAAGCCTTGTCCAACTAATGATAGTTTGTGTAATTTTTAAAAGATGTTGAGAATCACGTGTTGTAAACTTGAGGAGAATGTATGTGTCCTTGTAAAAAGGAAGGCCTAGAATAGACTCCCAACAGGCTAGCTCTCTAAAAGCATGCTATTCTGTATGTGTTTCTTGACCTGTTTGCCCTGTCCAGCATAACAGCTTCTGCATTTGTCTCTCTGTTCATCATATAAAAGAATCAACATCTAGGGATATTATCAAATTCTATATAAATATAAACAATTCATATTAAAACAGGGACTTATCCCTATGTGGAGATGTGTATACAAAGTTTATAGTAATTCTTACTCAAGGAACCTACAACTCCATATGTATGTATGTATGTATGTATGTATGTATGCATGTGCGTATGTATGTATGTATATATGTATGTATTTTATTTATTTTTAGCTGTTGCTGTTTTGTTTTATTATAAGTATCTCTGTCTCAGTTTTATGGTAAAAGTTTTTTATTTGCTTTCATTTTTAAAGTCCTCTGCTTTCTTTATTTTTATTTCACGTGTATCTCTTCATTTAGGCTTTCTTATGATTTTGTTTTAAAAAAATTATCTTGACACCATATCTTGTTGCTGAACTTAGAAGAAAGTGCTTCATTTCATTTTCCTCTCTCTCTCTCTCTCTCTCTCTCTCTCTCTCTCTCTCTCTCTCTCTCTCTCTGTGTGTGTGTGTGTTTTACTGGGAATCACTCCAGGGTTTTCCCATGTTTCTCTCAAGTGTTCTTGAACCACTCTGAAGCACTGTCCAATGCCCTTAGTTCCAGTGTTTTCTGTTGTTCTTGTTCACTTCTCAAGTTTAAATCCAACCTTTATCCATTTTAATAAGCTATTCAGTAATATAACTGGTCTCATATACAAAATAGGGAAATAATACCTTATGTGTAATAATAAAAAATTTATTGCAGTTCTAAAACAAAATAAGCACACTAATTCTGTGATTGGGGGGATTCAATTCTGATTATTTTCCCCTTTATAATGACTCATGATGCAATAGAAAGAAAAGCAGTTTTCACAGGAATAAACAAATACAAGCATTTATCCCTATTGATGCTCATGACAGTTATTTTCCTAGTAAATCTGGTGACTTGAAGAGCTTATACATTCAGTGCCATGTGCTAGAATAACAAGTTAACATTTTGGGTTTAGAAGACCCTTGGGCTTTTGTTTGATAATCAGACTATTGATTTCCTTACCTAGTAGCCGCTACCACCAATCATGGACACACAGCTCTGGATGCCACCGACACTGACAGTGAACATCGATAGAGTGGATAGCTCTGGGATCTGTCCTAAGGGACTGAGCATGACCACTGTGATCACCAATCTGGCACTTTCCTCGATTCTAAAAATAATAACAAGCTGGTATCCACATGCTTCTCTCCAGTGTTTTCATGTGGTTCCATAAATGACCATGCTTTAAATTTTATAGACTTACAATGAATAAAAAAGGTTAATAGTTGAAGAAGTATAGTTATATACTGCATCAAGTTTTAATCTAGTTTTCTACCTTGCCTTTTTGTTATTCTTAACAGTGTTTATTGTTTCTCACGCATCCTTCCCTAATCTATGTGTAGGTTTTTATAGTGCTCTATCTATTGTTTCTTTAGAAACACAAACATTAATATATTTTGTACATTATTACCATTAAAATTAACACACACACACACACACACACACACACACACACACACACATATCTGTTGAAGAGTTCCCACAAGTTATATGCATACTTCCTGAGGAGGAACCTACATTGTCTCTGTGTGGCTGCTCAGGAGGACTTTTCAAAAACAGTACAGAATAAAAAATTACCTAACTTATAATATAATATTTAGTATTACATTTCTTGAATTATTTATTTTGTCCTTCTATTTTTTTCTTTAAAAGGTAAAACATCATTCATGAGACTGCATACAAACTATAAACACTAGCAAGGAATGTGTTCACTGATTTATGAATATTATATGTATCATCTGGTAACTATATATGAGAATACTAATATGCCTGACAGCTGTTCAAGGTAAGTGAGAAGTCTAGCTGACCAGCCATCAGCATTAGTGGTCATGTTGTTAGAACTTTTTCTTGATAAATGATGACAGTGGAAGTTTATCCTTATAGCCTTCTTTCCTTCAACTACCCAAATCCTGTCTCAATATGAGGGAAACTATCAGGCAAAGCCAAAGTAAACAGCATTGTAGTCCCAACTTTTGTTCCTCTAGAAAGAGATGTCAAGAACCAGGGGAATCCTGAGAAAAGTCTCAGTCTAGTAAATTCAAGACTATTGTGATATGTAAGATACAACTCAGGATGAAGCCTAAGGATTTTTTGTTGTTGGGGTTAATGTTTCCCCACCCCTTGGGCATATTCTTTATTTACATTTCAAATGTTTTCCCCCTTCCAGGTCTCCCTTTCGGAAACCTCCTATCCTACCCCCCCCGCCTCTATGAGGGTGTTCCCCCAGGACCGAGGGCCTCTCCTCCCACTGATATCCAACAAGGCCATCTTCTGCCACATATGTGGCCAGCACCATGGGTCCCTCCATGTGTATTCTTTGGTTGGTGGTCCAGTCCCCAGGAGCTCCGGGGGTCTTTCCAGTTGATCCCTCCATGACACTGCAAACCCCTTCAGCTCAGTCAGTCAGGCTCTGACAGAGCCTCTCAGGAGAGTCATATCCGGCTTCTATCTGCAAGCACTTTCTGGCATCCACAATAATGTCCGAGTTTGGTGGCTGTCTATGGGACGAATCCCCAGGTGGAGCAGTCTCTGGATGGCCATTCCTTCAGTCTCTCCTCCACTCTTTGTCTCCATATTTCCAAAATGCTGAATATAGAAAAGCCATCTACACTGAAGTTTTCCTACATAATGGTTTTACATTGGCATGGTTTATGGTAAATGTACTTCAGTAATATGGGTGAGTGATGTGTGAGACCCCTATAATTCTCAAAGTTTCTCCATGCTTTTAACATTGTCCTATATGCAAGACTTTTGTTGTTTTCCAGAATATATCCCTTTGTATGTGACTATCTATATCATAACTTACTGACTATAATAATTTGTACATTTTAGGTAATGATTTTACTTTAAGCAATAAATTATAATTTTAAGTTAAATGTATAAAACATTCAAGAGTACCCTATACACTTATTTTTAATATCTTCAATGTTATAAAAATATGATTAAGGAAAGGTGAAGGGTGTAACAGAAGTATTAGAAAATAAAATGTGAATTATATCCATTGCTATGATTATCCTGCATTTTTGTTGCTTTTAGTTTATTTTTCTGTTTAACAGTTTTAATGCTCTCAAAGCTTGTTTCATGAAATTCTTCTATGGTGAACATAATTCACTTCATAATTCATACTCCTGGATAATAGGTTAAGGCCGAATAGAAAGGTATAAATAGCAAAGGTATATATGGATTTAAACACAGATGGAAGAATCATCTTTGCATTACTAGACAATGCTTTTATCTCAGTTAACAATATAAAATAGTTAATTCCTCACTGAAAGTTTGGAGTGTGCAACTGTTGAATTAACAAGAAGATGTGTGAGAGGAGGACGGGTAGGTGTTGGACAGAGCTACTATGTTCCTTTGGCTATTAGACAGGAACACATCTCTACAGAAAGGCAGCTATGGAAGTGACAGTACAAAGCAAGGCTGATGGAAAATGGCCTGCAGTCAAGAAAGAATAAGACTGGTGGGGTTCAATTAGATCCAGTGGGGAAGTTCAATGCATGATCTGAAATGTCCCTGGAATGTCAACTGCTGGGCCACTTACTAGGGCCACTTGCTGTCATATGTTGGTGTCCTTTTAAGTGCTACTCTGTAACTTAGAACCCTTTTCACTAATTTCCTTTCCTCCTTATGGTTCAGTTCTGGTAATACCTTTAGAGGACTGGTCCCTACTTGACTAAATTAAATTAGGCAACGTGCCTCCTTAATTCTTAGCTTCTTATTACAGAAACATATTTACCGAAATGTTCTGCATATGTTCACCTGTTTTTCTCCTTGTATTAGTCTGTGGGTTCATTCACATTAAAGATTCTGTCTAGTCGTTATTGGAACTTTTTATAAATTGTTTATTTGAATGTGTCCCATAACCAGTACAATGTCTGGTCATAACATTCATCTTTGCTTTCAGAATAGAAAAAGTGAAAAAATAAGATTGGGCACCCATCTTGAAGTCACTCAAGTGTTTGACAGGTTATCAAGAGTAACAGACCTCAACTCTAACATTTTGTGATTCAGTGCAGACACTCTGAGCCATGCGGCAATCCTTGATTACTGCCTTGTCTTATTCAGATCCTTACATTTGACCTACATAACATCTGCAAATGTACAGCCCAAAGCAGGACTTCAGAACAAAGGACAACAAAGTTGGTATTTTGTTTGCTTGGAGACCTAGAAAAGAAGGCAATTTAATATAAATTTCCAAGGCTAAACAAGAAATTTTGTCTGTACTGCAAAGTGAAGAGGAGGTGAACCCAAAGCTGATTTTCAGAAAAAAAAAATTACTGATAAGCTACAAGTGTTTATCTTGAAGATGCCTTTAGCAAGGTGCTCACAAAATTTTTCAGAATAGATACTTATCTACTGGAGTTGGTCTATGCTTAATCCTATATGAAATCGAGTCAGAGAGCTAATGGCTTCTGAAAACTGTTATGTCCATTATTAAGATTCAATCACTCTTCTGGTAAGAATACATCTCCAATAACCACATTCATCCCAGAGATGTTTGATTCCCAAAGTAAACTTGAAGATATCACATTACAATTGGGGTTTTCTCAAATGACCTCTCTAAGTTAGCCTGGCTATGTCCCTGGTGATTGTGAATCATTGCTAATCTCTCAGAAACGTAACAAATTTCTGCAGATAACATCACTTTGTCTCAGAATACAACGAGGAGATTGCATTTCTTCGATGATTCTGCTGAAGATAAATGCAGATGTTCACTTGACCAGGAGATTTTGTGATTGGTGGTCAGCATGGGGCTCTTTCCCCAGACAGCCACTCCTTTCTACACCTGGCTATCCTCAAACAGGGTCCATTAGGTCAATTCTTTGGTAATTGTTCATTCCCACACAAATCTCTTTATATTTTTATATCTTCATGTTTATCCAGCATCACTACATGAACAAAATTCATCTCCTCTGAAGAAAGTGGAGAGAAATCACTGAAAATATGGTATATAATAATGTGAATATTGTTAGTGTATTTACTTGGGGTATGACTTACCTAGCTATGGAAGCACTTGGGAATTCACAGCAGCTGAACCACTTCTATTAGTACAGCATTTCAAGGAGATCTGTTCTGAGTTGAGGCTAAAGGAGTGTTCTTTTCTTTTTCTTCTCCATTTAATTTTGTATTTAGATCTCTGAAAGAAAAACAAAAACAAAAACAAAAACAAATTCAGACAAACTAAAACAGAAGCTAAGATGAATGCAGTTAAATTTCTTTTTTGACCTTGTAGCTCTAGTGGGCACATAGCAAATATTCACTTGAAGAATAAACCCTCACAATGCAACCCCCATTGAAGGATGGAGGGGAAAAAAGCCTGAGGCAAACATAATCAACTATTCTAAGAAAAATGTAAAATATGTATGCAGCCATGGGGAATTCCAGTATTTGAGTGGAAATCCGCACCTTCCAAACTGCAAGCTGCTGTTAGGGTTACAGTGTTCTGACCACTTAGGCTGAAAGTGAAAGAGGCATTAATTAAGTAATAACGATCAAGGTATGGGGCATTTCCTGGGGATTAATGACCAGCTGGGGGAGTTGATAGCCCTCAGTGCAGCCAAGGGCCATTAACCCCAGCTGGTCATCAATTCCTGGGCCCTGTGTTAAAGTCATTATTGCTATCATAAGCCAAAAATGAAAAGCAAATGGGTCTATGGATTACTTTTATGGATGATGCAGTTTCAATTGGTATCTACAGGGCATTCCTGGAGAATGAATGCCCTGCCCATGAGCCAATCAGGTGCTTCGACATTCCATTCTACTTAGGATGCTGCCTGGGAGGAACGGAGGGCGAATGAGGTAGGCAGCCAACGGTTGAAAAGTTTCAGGTCTCTGTTGACACTTGAGAGCTATTGAAACCATAAAGATCACACAGAGGAAAGTTCTGGGAAGGAAAGAAAATGTGCTGTGCAGTTAGGTGGGGGTATGTGTTTTGTGATGGGTGCCCCAGTTTAGTGCCTTTATTGTACAGTGGGAAAAAAATCATTGTATAGTAATGAGACTCCTATAAGACAGAAAGTGTCAGTTTGCAGCAGAAAAAAAGAGAAGATATGCAAGGATAATATGCTCTATTGGAAAAATACATTAAAATAAATACAGAGGGATTGTCAGCCTCTGGTGATCAGGTTGGACAGATAGAGAATAATTATATTTGGTTTAAGAATGGCTTCTTCAGCCTTGGTCAGTTTTGAAAGGCACATTAGAAAACATCGAAAACTGACGTTCCAATTACTATGGAAGGTAGCAATGTGTGCTAAAACAAAACTCATTTTCAGTGGGTAATACATTCAATGCTGACTAATGAGATTTTCCAAATTCAAAACTTTAGTTCCTAGCCAAGTCATTTGGAAGTTGATTCAGAGGGCAGTTGACCTCTGTTTAGGAGGACATCAGTCATGTGTGCTCTCCCTTAGCAAAGATCTCAGATAAAGGTAAGACAGTGGCTACACATCTGGGAAGATACAGGGAAAAAGACAAGCTTCATTACAATTATTTCATGGTAAGGGTTTTCAAAAACCATACCCAAATATACCTTTACCTGATTGTAATGATTTAAAGATGAGTTTTCATGTGTGTGTGTGTGTGTGTGTGTGTGTGTGTACACATGTGTACAGGTGACTCTGTGTGTGCATGTTTTGGGGGACGGAAGGTGCACATGTCTGGAGGTCAAAGTTAGTCTTGGGTATCATTCCTCGGGTGTCAACCACCTTTTATTGAAACAGTTTCTAACTAGCCTGGAATTTCACAAGTAATGTAGACTGGCTGGCCAGTGGGTATCAGGGATCCAACAGTCTTTCTCACAGGGTTGAGATTGCAAGTGTGTGCCACTGTGCCTAGCTATTTTCATGTGTGTACCAGGAATCAAGATTATGTGCATATGTTTGTGAGGCAAGAACTTTCCAACTGAGCTATCTTCCTGGCCTCTAGAGATAACCTTTTAAAAGTGAAATTAGGAATTTCTAAGAAATAAAAAAAAAGTGTGAGAGATGTTTATGGATTCTATAAAGAAACCCTTAAAATCACATCCTTTAATGGAAAGGAATTGTTTGCAGAGTGAAACACATGTTAAGGCCATAGTGCACTAAATGTCCCTGTATCTTCCTTACTCTTGATCAGAGGAGAATATAACCATAAGTTCAAGTGGCTAGCAAAAACTAATGACAAGATAACAAAAGATCATCAGTAACTCAAATAATAATGAAGAATTAATATCCATGATATCATCCTTCTGGACGGTGTTTATATCAGCACTGGTCCTTTTCACCCATGATGGCAAAGTATTCAAAAGAAAGGAGGTTCCTATTTTAGAATGGCATGGTTTCTTATTCAAAGCATGCACTGTAGTCTGGTTCCAGTTATGTTTATGTGGCTGCTCATTATGAGAAAGGATTAAGCCTATGGTGAGCCTTAACGGTTTAAAATTCTCCTTAATCTATCTCATATTCTTCATCCTGTGTTCCTGGGTCATTAAGATTGATAAGAGAAAGTCATGAAGTAATCTGTTTGTGTTACTGGGCTAACTTCAGTAATATAATGTGGGCAAAATAAATCATGTTGAGTTAATGGATTCTAACTTTTCAACTGACATCTTTTCTAAGACATTGTTCGCTCTCAAATTCACATCCGGGGTGACTTCCAAATCTCCATTTTGTGGTCTCATCTCTCACTTCCACTTCAGTCTTCAGTTTACAGCATCCTCGTGTGTTTTCTATGTTGGGGTCTTGCCCAACAGAGTTATGTTTTTTTCTGGTGCATTCTCTTTATAGGAAGAAAAACATTTTTTCATTATCATTAGTGTTTTTTCTAGTGATTTGTTTGTGTGGGTTTAATTACCTCCCCCAATTTGGTGCATTTTTGTTTTGTCTTGTTTTGTTTATTGTTGTTTGTTTTTTGCTTTGTTTTGATAATGTGGGGTCACAATCATCGAAGAACACAGTAAATAATAAAGATCATCACACAATATAAGAAAAGAAAGAGGAAACTAAAACCCTGTCTTATAACCCCAAATCTGCGACTCTAAGTTCTTCATGCCTCTGGACCTCAGTTTCTCAGAAGCATAAATGGGGGAATTTTCAAGAAGGAGTGATAGCTTAAAGCTCAAATCTGGGGTTGAAATGGATTGTGTGCTTAATTATAGGAATTTAAGCATATGGTCAAATATATAGTTTATCACTGGTATTACAGGATGGAATTGCTATCACTACATTCTATATGAGTGAAAGAGATTGAATATCTACATAAGTATTTATTAAAGCCATGAATGTCTTCTTTGCATTGTTAGTTCCCATTTGCAGTGACCCAAAACTGCCTCTCTAGCATCTTCTGCTTGAATGAGGTCACACACTTTGTAATTATCTTCTTCTAAGTTATTTTATCCTTAAAATATTAATGTCCTGATCATTGCAAGTTGTACTTGAGGACAAGGGTCTGGCAGTCTAATTCACACAAAGGTGAGAGGTTCACATTATATATTCCTTTTCAGCAGACTTTGGGAAAGTATTATACATTCGGTGGGGATGTATTTTTTGACATGGAGTCTTTTTTCCAGCACCCCTCATGCCATATCACAGAGGCATCTGTTCAGTTTACACGCACCCATAGGCCAACTCAGGCTACTCAGGAGGGTGAGGATTGCACGCGTGTTGGAGATGTGTGTCAGGCACCATGACGGCAGGCTGACAGGGAGGTCTGTGGCTAGCTGTTCCACATACATCTGGAATATCCTGCGAAATATCTAGAAGTGTATAAATCTGCTTGGATTCCCAAGGGATGAACTAGATAACTTAGTAGGTATTTTTGTCTGTCTTTATTTCCTGAGATCTTTTCTACCAAAAAAAAAATTCATTTTTTGGGTCTCACATGTTGGAACAATTATCCAAGAATATTTCATCCCTGAGAAAAATATAACCCTTGGGGTGCTGCCAAAGTCAGTGAGATCTATGGCAGCTTGCCTTCTGCATACAGACCTTGCACATTAACACTTTAGGGCTCTAGCAGAAAGCAGGGTTTCCTTTTTTTCCTGCTTCTTAACTTGTGAATGAGGGACACTGATGAGGGCCTCAAGGAAGACTCTTCACAGCACCTGAAGACATTTCTATTATAAAGTATGCTAAATGAGACCATTCTATTTTTAAGGTTGTCAGTCACATGCTAAAAACACCATTTAAAAAAACATAACTGATACCATGAATAAAATATTTGAAAGCCACTTTTCAAAGACAAGAATATTTTGACATAGAACCCTAGTTGATCACTTTCCTATTTCCTCTACTTCCTGGACACCAAAAATAACTAAGTACTGTGTCCCTGTCTCTGCTGCTGTCAGAATTCCAGCCCATGGAATGAGATCAGGAACAATATAACAAACTTCTGCACTTCATCTATAAAATTGTCCCTGCTTATGACCCTTCACGATCTGCAAATTTTCCAGCAGCTGGAATGTAGTCAACCCCCCAGTGTGACGTTGGTAGCCACGTAGTGAAAATGGCAGAAACTGATTCATCAATTCAAGTCCTATTCAGCTAGTAACCCTCTCATGCAACTGTCACGAAGAGGGAGAAGCAACTCTTCACTAAGATACCCAAACAGAGACATCTATCCATTAAGATGGCTCGCTCAATCTTAAGGAATACATTTAACATTGCATCAGCTTTTTTGAAGGTATTACATATATTGAACAGTTTTCTATTAGAATGACATGCTCTTTTGCTATATTAAAATTATGACTGATGGAAAACTACACTATTAGATTCTGGGATTTTTTTTCCCCCTTTCCCACCTGGCACATGTTGTTTATTGTTTGCTGCTTGCTGAAGCTTCCAACCCTGCTGAAGCTCCCAGCCACGCCTCCTCACCTCCTTCTATCCCCTCACCTGATGTTTCCTCTGAAGCCTTTCTCACTTGTCTCATGAGGCACCTTTGTTATTCCGTAATTCAAGTAGGATTGAGAATGGTCCCACTGTGTGTCAGGAGTCTGCCAGGATCTGGTTGAGATTGATAAACATGACAGGCCTAGCTCTTCTCTTCTTTAGTGCATAGCATTTGGGAGATAGATATTAAACAGTAAAAATCAACATGTAAATGTATAGTAAATAAATGTATGAGGCTTACTACAAAGGAAATAAATCACAGATACAATAGTGGTGGAGTGGTATAAAGAATTATCATAAAAGGCCGAGAGGACAACCATTCAGTTATGAGATAAGAGCAACAACAACAAAATACAACTTACACGTTTAAGGGAGGAATTTAGCAGCCTGTTTAATGAACTGGGCAGGACATTTTTCTGAAGGCCAATGTAGCTGCAGCTGTGTGGATGGTGAGAAGATTGTACAGAAAAGATGAAATCAAAAGTGTAGACATAATGTCAAAGGGGTCAAATGTCAGGAGAAGGGGCTATGATTTTAATGGGATGCACCACGAAAACAGATAGCAAAATTTTAAGCAGGAAAGTGAAGTTGTTCAATTAACGGTTTATCCTAGCTTTTATTAGAAAAATAGATGGCTCAAAGCTTGGGATTGGTAAGTTGCTGCTCTGGAAGGAAGCTTTTTGCATCTGGTCAGAGAAACATGATGTTCATGTGTACTTAAGAAGAGGTAGTGATTCAAAGATAGGAATATATTTGTAGCATGATTTCAGATGCATGCGTGACATAGAAATTGAGACGCTGAACAGTTAGATACAGGAGCCTGAAGCAGAGAAGGGCCCTGTACTTTAAATATTAATGTAAGAGTTACGTTAGTCTAACACACTTTAGCCATGGAAAAAAGTAAAAGACCCAAGGCCTTTATTTAGGTTCACAGTGTGCTTCTTGAATCAATAAATTCTTTTATAAGGATCAATAAAATCTTATGGCAAAAACAGAACACTAGAATGCCACTCAAACATGGTTATAAAGTAGACAATTCACTCAACAACACACGGCAGTGGAAATATATTTCCAGGTTTCTCAGGCAAAGTGATAGGCCATATGAAGTCAGTTCTTCCCCTTTCAGACTCTATAACTAAGGATGAAAAACTCTTGTATAAGGTCCTAAGGTTCTCCTGGTTTGTAAACTTTCATGCTACTAGATTACCTGGTTTCTCTTCCTGCCTCTCAGGAGTACACTTAAATAAGATGTGAGGTTCACACAAACCTATATAGTTATTTGATGGATCATTTTATGATAACTTTTTGTTTAACTTGCTACCTCTGCTCCTCATTGCCAGGATGCTTTGAGACTTAATTTTTAGTTTTGAGGTCCTAATAAACACAAATGTACATAATGCACAAGTGTAAAAGATCAAGTAATTTTGACAAAACCCACATATCCATGTAGCCAGCCATGCTACGTATACATAATCTGTACTAGATGTAATCAGATCCCTGATTTTTGTCCTCTGACTTTTCCTAGATGGGATTGTTCGTGTGACCCTCCGGATTCCCAGAAGCAGTACTTCCAGCCACTTGAAGCTCAGTCGAGTAGACTATTAAACACCAGCTTCCAGAGTGCCCAGGCCTTATTGTATGTATACCTCTTAGTATATAGTCTTTCAGTATCTGCAACATGAGCATGGTACTCTTCATCCATTCCTGGTACTTAATCATCCTCTGTTCTGCATCAATTGGAGAGATAGAATCCTGGGTTCGAGAATCACCATGACTCTTTTGTACCCTCTCCTCCTCTCCTCACTGTTAGCTAAGCAATGTAGTGAATTCCTATGGTCCTACAACTTGGAATGCTGAGGCAGATGAGTTGCCATGAATTTGAGGTCAGCCTAGGGTATATATAGCAGGGCCCTGTCTCAAAACCAAAGGTAAAGTTTCTCTAAAGCAACTGTTTTACACCATCTCATGCTCAGCATCCTCTATGTTCTTTTTGTTAATGGAGAATCATTATTAAGGTGGGAGAAGGATTAGCTATAAAAGACAACAGGTCACCAGGAAGGGTCTCATTGGACACTGACAGCCACCACCTTAAACTGAGATATATGAGCCCCACTCCCTACTGGAGTTAACTCAGCCTCCTCCCTAGTCAAGAGTGATTCTGAGGAGACTCCCTGCTGGGTAATGTTTCACTGGAGTGCACTTTTAGGTGCTGCCTTTATTGATGGTGGATAGTTCTGTATCACCAGGGGCAGGGGCATGCTGAGACAGACACCCAGTGAAGGAGTAGGCCTGGCTATAATGTGAATCAAGCTCTCTTTCCTTCTCCAGGCAATTAGAAAGCAGGGATGCATGCTTTGAGCCAGTGTTCGCACAGGCGATTCTTCTGCTATTAGCGGAGCAGATTGACTCCATTTTGATCATCCTGCCCTTGTCTGCTTGGCAATCGCAGTGTGACGTCCATATGCTCTATTGTTCCCGTCAGCAGGGCGCTAACGGTTCTTTTTGCTGCTGCTCTCACTTCAGTGGGGGATGTTTTTTTAGCCCCCTTTTCAATGTTGCCAACACATACATATATATTTTTAAAACATAGCACTTATTCTGGAGCTGCAGAAGGTGTGAGAGCTGTGTCCTCTAGCCATGCTCCTGCATTTACATTCAGACTCTTGCTTCCTGCCTTTAAATGCAGTGTAGATTGGTTTTCCAAAGAGGTACAGATCACCAGCAAGTGGCAGTAGCCTGGCTTAAAGACAGGCTGCACTTACACTTCAGAGGCGGTGACTGCCTGGAACTGGGAAAGGGTTGCAGCCAAGCGGAATTTATTAGCAGGATCTATAGAATGTGTTAGAAGAGCTACAGTGGTGTGAGCCGGCAGGCACACAGGTTGGCCCACCATCACACAAAGTCAAACAGGCCAACTGCTCAGGACATTCAGACTGGCATGCCTTCTCAGCATTTCTTTATGTCTTCCAATAGAGAAACACAAATGGAACAAATTTTCAACCCTGGGGAGTTGGCCATCTTGTGTGCCCCTCCTCCCTTGGAAGAGCTTCCTGCCATGCTTTGGGCCTCCATGCCCCAGCCTTTCTTCCCCAGATGGTGTTAAGGAAGCAATTGCTTCTTTAGTGCTTACAGCTGACTCCCTTCTCACCAGTACCTGGATTTCCTGTGGTGCTTTTTTTTTTTTTTTTTTTTTTTTTTTTTTTTTTTTTTTTAAATCGGAGGAGACTTTTCTCAGTTCTCCACAGGAGGATCTGAAACTCCATCTTCAATGAGAGGGCTGTGGAATTTGGCTTCTTTACAAGAGCTAATCAATGTAAAGTGTGGGCTCCACTACACCTGATCCTGAGAAATCCCCACAGGAAGAGAAAAAGATCATTTCTCCTTGTGGAGGCAGGAACACTCAAAAATTCATGTCAGCATGTCAGATGAATTTTATGTGGTGAAGTTAGCCTGATAGAGAGTCACCCAAATGCCCCAGGGACGGTATGATGGGGCAGAGGATGGCTCTTGCAAACAGAGCCACATGTGTTCAGGTGGTAGCGTCATCTTCCCTGGCTTTTGTAGTCTTCTGGATCCAGCCCCAGTCTCCCTCTCCGTGAGTGGGATAGAGACCCAGAGAGTAGCTGAGACTTTTGCAGGTAGATGAGAGAACAACCTGGCCTTGAGGTGACAAGTCTTCCCCTGGGATGACATTTATATTTTCTTATTTTAATTTCTGTCACAAAGAAGATCTTCCATTTTTGACGATTTCAGGACAAATAGACATAACTTATTTTCATGCAGGCATTTTCCCATCGATCATACTTTTTGACACCTAGTAGTCAGAATTCTCTGTTCTAATGCCTTAGCTTAGAGAGGTGGTCAGGATAGGCTGTACTCTGTATGTACCTTTGCTTCTCTTGCCCGCCAATCTTCCATTAGGGTCAAATGAGGTAATGTTTTAAAACACCTGGGAATCAATTTGAATGACTGAGTGGTTAAGCAATTGAACTGACTTCTTATTATTTCAATTTTCATCCACATTCAATCGTATTTTTCAATATCGAACTCTCAAAAGTAACATAAACTTTCTCATTTCTACAACAGGGAGATTGTAATTATCTTCACTTATTTTGAAACAGCTGCTACTATTGTGATAAGATTTTTTTCTCCCCCTTTTTATAATATAGTAGGATTTATCTATAGATAGAGATGCTCATGACAGCAGATTAAAACACAATCCCAGTGATGTCTGGATTCTCCTTGGTAGATGGATCTCAGTTGCATGAATATTCAGGGCAATCCAGAAGAGTCCATTAAAAACAAAGTGGAACTCTACCTGTTTATAGATTACTTCTCTTTGTAATTACACTATGTTTCAGCAACTAATAGGGACAAAACTTCTTTAACAAAAACAACTGACTTTCCATAACACGAATTAAAGGAGAAATTAAGGTCAATTCTGTTTCAAATAACTGTCTTAAAAGGGAAAAAAAAATCTCTTCATTAATCAAAAGCATCCTGATCGTCTCCCGATTAATCCAGGTATATAGAAGCTCCCAACACTCGTAACCAATCTCTGCCTGCTCTAATGGATATTGGGAACCTTTATTGATTTGGGTAAATTTGCTTCTTCTAAGGTCAATAATGATAAATGAGTCATGTTCTGCATGAAGTGACTTGGTACTGCGAATTAAATGATTGTAATTATCTGTAGTTATTCTGTAACTGCTGCTGTTACTGCTGCTGACAGAACATCCATGTAATTGAAATGGGAACCTTTTTCTATGCTGTTTAATTTGGGCAAATTTTATCTGCATGTGGAAAAGGTAGTAGCTGTGGTATAAAAGGCAGATACAGCAGTAGCAGACACCTTCACTTGAGCCACTGTCCTCATCCATGGCACCTCCACCTTTGCCACTGTGTTCATATTGATTGAAGTTGGTCAACCAAATGTGATACCTGGGTAACTGGAAGAGGAACAGAGCTACACTGGCAACACTTAGGCTCTTTTTGCTGGGCTAAATAAGGCTCAGACATGTTAATCACCCAGAGTGTTTGCTTGACCACCCTATTAGGGTATCTGTTTATAAGTGATGTTCACCCTGTGGTGTTAAGCAATCACCAGGGGTGAGAAAACCATGTCTGCCCATAGGCTCTTGCTGTGCTTCCATCTGCACTACCTCTTGAACAGTTATCTACATACAGAGCCCGGGGCTCTGTCTCCACACTTAGCACTTCCATGTGGAAGGCAATTGCAGAGGAGATAGAACTCTCAGCTAGATGCCAGCACCCATGCCCTTGATGACCAGCAGAGCTTTAATTCAGGTAAGATCCATCTAGAACAGTGGTTCTCAACCTTCCTTATGCTGCAACCCTCTTCATGTCGTGGTAACTGCCACCCATACAATTATTTGTATTGCTTCATCATAACTTATTTTGCTACTGCTATGGATCATAATGTAGATATCTAGGTTGTCCAGTGGTCATGGGAGACACCTGTGAAAGGGTAGTTTGACCTCCGCAAAGGGTTATGACCTGCAGTTTGAGAACCACTCATTTAAAGGCTAGCCTGCTTAGGGCTTAGGGGAGTAGAGCTATTTCACCCTCTCCAGTGATTACCATATATTTTCTAGTCCCATATGTCCATGTGACATAGCTCCTGCTTTACAGGTAGTCAGCAGAGCCATGAGTATAGACTAGTCCAACACAAAGTCATACATGTATTTAAACATAGATTTTTCTATTAAGATTTTCCTTTCCTCATTACTCAGTTGTGTGGTTCTTGAGTAGAATCTTTGTAGATGAAGTTGTTCCACAATATCAAAAGTTTGAATACATGTGGGAGAACCAGCAGGTTGCATCAATATGTGTAGGGTAAATAATCTTGAAAAGAAATCAGGAAGCCAGGGCAGTCAGTTGGGGAGAATATTTTAAAATGTCCTGGTGTTATACTCTACCACACAAAAGTAAGTGTACAAAATAACTTTTAATGTTTCCAGGTGCTCTAAGTTTGAACGCAAATGCATCTTCACCTCTTCATGGTGAACCACAATGAACAATAACTGGTGAAGATGACTATTGGTTTGTTACACAGAAAATAAAAATAGCTGCATGCAACCTTGAAGTAATGAAAAACATAACTCAATAGAAAGGAAATGAGAGAGAATGAAGAGCTCGCTGGGAAAGGGAAACCTAAGATATGCCAGGAGATGTAAGGCGAAGGACCACTGTTTAGGGTATACTTCTGAACTGAGTACAAGAAACTTGCACTTCCAGACAATAGAAGACTGTAACAGCTTGACCTCAAATGGTGGGGAAAAAAAGGAGGAAACAGGCGAATTGACAGTGAGTTTTGAAGTCATGGAAGAGTCAGAGTTAGCTGTTTGCTAAAACTGTGTGAAGAATTTTATTCAAGTTGCATAAGAGAAAACAGAGGAACAGGTCACCAAGGTCGTCTCTCCCTACAATATTGAGTGAGACTTGTCCTGCTTTGGGAAGAGAGGTGCAAAGTAGGAAGAAACAGACAGACCACTTTAGACAGGACATTCCTTACCCTTAAGAGTCTTTAATAATGAAGAAGAAAAGGAAGAGGTTAGTATTGCCAGACAAGAGATTCTCTAATTCCCTGCCACATTTGCCATCATTCCTCATACCTTTCCTAACCTCTTTAAATTAGGGATCTCCATTTAATTAAGAGCCATTGCCATTTATTTTTATGGTTCTCAGGGTTTTTATTCATATGCTTCTTATTTCCCGTATTAATCTGAGGTGCCACAAACTGGGGATTTTTATCTCGCCAAGATTAGGAATGGGTCATGTTACTCATTATCACCAGCTTACATGTGCTGATGAAATAAAAGAAAAGACTATAAAAGATTTAGAGTCATCCTTCAGGCCTCTGGCTTCCTCTGCTGAGTAAGGAACAAGTAAACAGCTCTGCTGACCCTATTGCTACAGGTGTGTTCAGTACAGAAGCCAGCTGGTGTCTCTACTCGCTCAGCTCAGTCCCAGTCGAGATACAGTGGCACTGTAGAGGCAGGGAAATGGGAACAGACACTGGGGAAGGAAAACTTCAGCACAGGGCCCCTGCTCCCTGCTCCATCTCTCACCAAGTAAACTGTTGAGCTCCCTGACACCGCCTTAAAGCCAGCAAAACTGATGAACTCATAGCAGGTGTTCACACTTGTCGCCATCTAATTTTGGTTTAAATCCCGCCCCCGCTTTCCAGAAAGAAGGCATTTGTAGAGAAATTGGGGAAAGTGAGAGCATTGGGGTATAAATTCTGGAATCAGAGGTTGGGCTAGAGGCCAAAATCCTTAGCAGGATTAGCTCCACCCTGAAATAGGAGAACATCAAGAAGAGACTTAGTCCACTATGGTTTATAGATAAGCCATGTGGAGGGTTCAGGTCAAAAAGTGAGCCTGGTAAGAAAGAAGAGAATTAGCACTAATGGAGTGTTTTTTCCGTTTTCTACACATGAACTCTCAATTGCAGCCTTACTCCCACATCTGTTTGCCAGATAATGTGCACAGCTGCATGTGGGTCATTGTTTGTCTACAAACAGAATATTACATACTGAATGTTGTGCATTTTGGATGAATTAAAAGGAAATCTGTTGGAGAGAAGAGGAGACAAATGCAGTAATCCTTGAGTTCCAGCTTACCTTTATTAGAGTTTTTCTTTGAGTGCCCATTCCTCACTGCAGACTATGAAATTTACTTGAGGAAAAAGAACAGTGGAATGGGCTTTAGGGGAGTCAACTCACTCACTTGCCAGACTGTATGCTCTTCATTAGTTTTTATTGTAACCCAATACTAGAGTCATTGTGTCCTTTGCATGCACATAAGTCTGCAAGCATGGCAAAGCAGTTTGAAGACTGTGGGCAGAATGGGGGTCTCTGGGGTCATGGTAAAGATCAGTCTAGGGCAAGGAACTGGAGCTGAACAGAAACAACAACTACCTCCCTGGTTTATTGCTACTCACTTGGACAGCAGGGACTTGGCTTGTTCGCTGTTACTTTAATTCTTTTTCTTCCCCCCAAACCACAGGAGCATCTCACCCACTCATTTTGTTTTATTCTTGCTTTCCACAACTTAAACCTCTGACCCTAAAAAGGCACTTCAACTGAAAATACTATCGGTTAACTAAACTGATATAGTGTCAAACCCTCTTTTAAATATGTATATTTATATGCACAGATAATCTCTTTGCCTTAACCAGAGATGCATCTATTTCCAGAGATCATTGGTAACTGTAGCAATTCATGACCACACAAGGTGCAGAGAACAATAGAAATGATTGGTAGCCTAAATAGGACAGTCATGTAATCCCCTCTAAGGCTCAGAGAATATTGCAGAAGAAAGTGTGGAAAGACTGTAAAAACCCCAAGATAGTGAGAAGGGGTACAATATGCCAACTTTTGGGCAAGAAACAGCCAATGAAGAGTCAAACACATTAACTTAACATGTGGGGTTTTCAAAAGAAAACAGTGAGACATGGAGCAGGGAAGAATTCAGGAGAGGCCAACCTTCAACTGGTGGACTATTTTTCTATTGATATATTTAGGCATGGAGGTTCATGACTTCAGCTGTATATTCACTGGTGACCCCAACCAGTCTTCAACCAACAGTTTCAATGCAATGGTGACACAGATAAGCCCTGATAAAAGTAAATGTCTCACAACCTAAATCAGAACTCATCAATCTGGGAAAGAAAATGGCAGAGACATTGAATGTTAAACAGCATTTGATAAAGATTATAGGGAATTTGTAATAAGAATAGGTTACATACATGTATGATATTGCCAAAGAACAAAATTAGCCAATAACTAAAAAAAAAATTAATCAGCAAAAGGAAAAGCAATTTTAACTTCTAGAGACCTTCAAACATTAAGTTTTGTATCTCAATATCAGGTTGTAGCCACCTTCTCTCTCTCTCTCTCTCTCTCTCTCTCTCTCTCTCTCTCTCTCTCTCTCTCTCTCCCTCTCTCTCGTGTGTGTATTTATGTGTATGTCTGTGGCATGTACATTTGCGAAGCCAAAGGAGGATATCAGTTGCCTAGTAGTCTCTCCTGCTATCCCTTTATCACCCTTTGTCTTACTTCCTTTAAGACAGGGCTTCTCACTGAACCTTGAGCTAGGTGAACAGTCATCCCTAGAAAGATTTTTGTTTCCAATGCCCCCACACTTCCTAGTCCTAAGATATATAGGCCCACATCTGTCATACCTTTTCTATATGCTTTCTTAGGAATCCTGACTGTGTACTTACTGCGCTATCTCAACTTCTGTAGTCGTTTTAACACTCTCATTTTATTTTACCTTGTACATGGGTATGTTTTGCTCACATACATGTATGAGAACCATATGGCAGGTGCCTGAACAGGTTGGAAGAAGGCATCAGATTCCTTTGAAGTGGGGCTACCAATGATAATGGGCTGTCATGTGTATGTTGGTCATTGAACCTAGGCCTTCTGGAAGAGGAGCACGTACTCTTAACCACTGAGCCAGCTCCCCAGCTCCCCAGCCCCAGCCCCTTTAATTTTTTACTTTAAAAATATCCACAAATCATACAACAGCTAGTTATAAAGTATTATTTAGAAGCTATCTGGGAAGTCTATGGAACTTTCTAATGATGTCATCAGAGCATGAGTGACAACAACCCAGCACTAGTGACTCCCATGGTCCTCACATTTTCTAAGTTGGAATTCTTCTTTAAGGAGTTAGAGTCCAGACTAGAATCATCACTAGTAAGACTAGCCAATGGTCATCATAATTATGTGACTCAGATTCTTTAAAAATCAAACATGTGATTTAAAAACAAATACTGCTACCAGCTCTTCCTCTCTTGAGCACAGGAAGAGAATTACTGAGAAAACTTATCTTCAACAAATTACGGTGGTTACATTTTGAAACTAGAGAAATTGGATGCAGATTTGACAATAGCTCTGTCTCTTCCTTCCCATACCAAAATGGAATCTTAAGTGAAAAAAAAAAAAACCTATTGCGTCTCCACCCTGCAATAAAATGTGTGCATAAAATGAAAAATACATTATTTACCCCATGTGTATGTACTACATCATCATACCACTGAGAATGTTTCTCTAATGATAGAACATATGGAGTCATATATAATGAACTGTAATGAGAAACATTAAAAATATAGATGGCTTTAATTTTATTTATTTAATTAACTAAAAACTTCTATAAGGATGTGTCACAAGACTCGAATGGGTTGCAGCTAATCCCCCTGTGGCGTACAGTCTGTGTGTGAATACAAAGTTCATACTGGCCTAAGAAGGAAGTGACCTAGGTAGTCAAAATGAAAGCTGTTCCAAAGTGCAAACTCTTTTCTGTACTACCATGTGGAGTGTGAACCCATTCTACCTTTCCGCTGCAGTACTGGAAAGTTTCCCTGGGGCGTTTTATTATGTTCATGCTAGCCAGTAATATTTCCCCCACTACTTTTATACAATATAACTTAACTTTAATTTTTACTCATATACATATGTGTCGGCATGGGAGCCATGTACACATGTGGGCAAATGCCTGAGGAGTCTTAAATAGAACATCAGATGCCTTGGAGTTTGAGTTACAGTTGGTTGTGAGAAACCTGGCATGTGTTCTGGGTACCTAAAGTCTAAGCCAAGTCCTTATGAGCCACTGACGGGGGTGCTTGGAGCCTAGGCCGGGTCCTTGGCTAGAAGAATAAGGATGCTTGGTTCTTTACTGCTGAGTTATCTCTTCAGCCCCTGTATCCCGGTCTTAAGTTAGAAAGCACCACTCTCGGGAAACATGGGAGAGTTCCCAGAGAAGAGCTTATTTTGCCTAATGACATCTACCCCCAGCTACAGGCTGCAACACTTCTGATACTCAATCCTCATTTTCTGTTAGGATAATTTTATATAACCCTGGTTACATTTCAATTTATGGAAATAATTAGAGCAAAGCAGATCACTGGAAAGTTTAATTAGCTAGGCGCAGTTTTGAATGAAAGTTTATTTTCTGTGAAAAATTGTCAAAGGCGAGGTACTTGGCTCTGCAGTGTAAAGTGATGTGCAGAGTGGCAGCAGAATGGCAGGAGGCCATCTCTGGAGTCACCAGTGTTCACCAGCACAGAGCGGAGGAAGCTAAGGGGTCAAAGGCAGGGTGGTTCAGGCAAACTCGGACTCCAGGCACTGAGAGGCACATTGATACTTCTGTTCCTCCTTTCCATCTTAGGCTGTTTTATTTTTATTAAGGAGGTCTTTTTCCACTTGAGCAGTTCTTGTTTGAATTTTAAAAATCAATCATTTTTATACGGTTTGTGATACACAAGCTGACTTTTTCATTTTAACTATTGTGTTTAACATTTCTCATGCACATATTACAGAGATTTTCACAAATACCGTATACGTGGTATGTACCTTTATACTTACTTTGCATACACAGTGGCTTTGGCAAGTCTTGTACTAATAATGTCTTTATACTTTTAATTTCCAGTGACAGTTCAGATTAAGGTAGAAAATTAAGCTGTATCTTTAAGACTTGTCCCAAATCTCCCCTCTGTCAATAAGTTTTCTTACACCCCTAGTCACTTTACTTGTCCCCTATCTATTACAAAACAGGGTCTATGCAGACTTAAACCATACACACTTATATCACTGTCATAGTTCAGGAGGTTTCTATCATTTTTCTTTGCATTTACCACAATGTTTTAGGGTTTTAACTATACTAGATGATTCATAATTCTTGTTCTGATCATTAATGTAGTACACTACATTAAGACCACAGAATTTTTAAACTTGCTTATGTGTAGTGAAAGTATGTCTTTCTTCCTCCATTACAGTAGTTCTGGGCCCATGTGGTCTCTAACACACATTTTCTATGACATCTCTCTCTCTGTCTTAATTGAGAACAGTGATTCTAATATAGATAGCAAGAATAAGAGCATCAAAAATTCATGATAAATCAATATTTTGTACAATAAGTAGGAATCCTTCAAACATGGAATTTAGTGGATTTTACAGATAAGTCATAAAATCACATCTCACCCTGAATATGTTAAGTTTAAATAAGTCCAATAAATTCTTGCAAATTCAAAGAAATTCAATAAACTGTTACTGCAGAAATAACCGGAAATGTTTATTTACATTCAAATGAAATATATGAGCTTTTAACTTCATAATTTTACCCTGTAAATTTTTCTACAGCTCTCCTTTAATTGCTAACATAAAGATCCATTGCTACATAGGTGTAAACAGTAAAATTTATAGTCCCAGATGCACAAAAAAATGCCTATACTTTGTTATCTGAAGACCAATATTTAACTGTGGAAAGTAGTTGATACTAATGTCATATTGACATTAATGACAATGATGAACCATATGATGTCATGTTACAACTGATACCACCTCATCCAGCCTGAGAAACAGTCAGGAGGAAGTCTCCACAAAGCCCACAGTGGGCTGGGTTAGTGTGGTGTTAGAAGCATCGCCTTCTGTCCATAGGCTGTGGAGCCATAGCTCCTGTCCTCTGAATCCCTGACCCAAAATTGTTCTCCCCATCAGGAAGTCTTAAGGAGGATTCTGAATACCCTCCGCGTAAGTTTTCTTTGTCTCTGAAAGTTCTCCATTCTTACAGTGGAACGTGATCATTATTGCCATAGAACTTTGAAAAGCTTCAAATGAAATAAATAAAATACATTGAAACCTAACTTGAGTGACCTTATCATGCCAAGCATTTTGCTGGAATAACTATGTCATCCATTTAATATGGGGAATTTGGGGTCTCAACAACTATCCTGAGTCTATTCTATTCCAATTGAGCCAGTCATTATGAATTTTTACTAAAATGTTACTGAATTCTGTACTTGTACATTTGTATTTTGTAAATGGGTAGCCTGGTATGTAAGCAACTGCAAGCTGTTTAGGTAAGAGCAACACAAATGGCAGAGGAAGTAACTATGAAGAACCTTAGTTTTAGACTTAAATTTTAAGCACTGGAAGACTAGTTTCTGGTTTCAAACCTTGGAGCCCAAGAAAGCTGGGTCATTTGATCCATATTTTACAGAGGCATAATAGCAAAGGGAAGCTTTCAATTTCTTTCTCCCAACCATGTTAGAACAAAATCCTCCACTTGAAGTTGTCATAAACTCATTGTGGTACGCTCTGCCTTCTGATACCCGCACTGTTTCTACAGATAAGAGTTTCTTAGGCACCCTGCAAGAGCATGCTTCTTAAAAGTCAGTCAGATCATTTGTACTGATTCCCAATTCTAAAAGTATCAAAATGAAATAAGGCTGGATATAAATAAATATATCTGTAGAAAAGCAAAATGCTTTCTTCTGTTTTCTTGATTCTTATTTAATCTTGTCATGCAAGTGTGTCTTTTGCATTACATCTGAAATCATTTTGAAAAGGAGTCTAAGCAAAGAGAAAAATTTAAAACTCAAGTGTAAGACTCAGAACAGGAGTTCTAACTTTGCTCAACTGTTCATATTCCTTCTTGTCTATAAAATTAAAGGTTTCATGTCTTTAATATTATAAACTCTATTTGTAGGCTAGAAGCCAGATTTTTAATAAAAACTTGAACTTCTGTCTGTGAGAACACATCAATATATGTGGAATAGAAGCTACCGAGCACCACACTGTGATTGAATTCATTATAAAAGCAATTTTAAAAGTCCATTTATTTTTATATGTGTATGTGTGCATGCATATGGATATGTGTAAAGGTGCATCTATGCATGGTGCACATATGAAGTTCTGAGGACAACTTTTGGGAGTCAGTCCTATCTCTTTTTACCATATTGATCTCAGGAATTGAACTCAGGTTGTCAGGCTTGGCAACAAGCACCTTTATCCACTTAACCATGTCACTGTCCCCAAGTCAATCTTTTCAGCCCTTGTTAGTCCAAGATCTAATTTCATCTTAAGAATACATAGATCATTTTTTTTTCAGACGGAACTTTATATTTGCAGCAGTAGGAACAATGCACCTTATTGTGTGAAATGATAGTTTACATTTATCTAGGAGATATATAAGAAGGATATAATTGTGATGGGCTGTAAATCAGTTGGTAGAGTACTGACCAAGCATGCAGGAATCTCTGGGTTCTATCTCCAATTCTACAAAATCTTGGATATCATGTTGCACATGTATAATCCTAGTACTGTATAAATGGAGGGAAGAGGATCAGAAGTTTAAGGTTATATGGACTATAGAAAAGAGATACTCCCTGTAGATGCTTGCGAGGATGTGGAGAAAGGAACACTCCTCCATTGCTGGTGGGATTGAAAGCTTGTACAACCACTCTGGAAATCAGTCTGGCGGTTCCTCAGAAAACTGGACATAGTACTACTGGCAGATCCAGCAATATATACCCAGAAGATGTTCCAACTGGTAAGAAAGTCACATGCTCCAATATGTTCATAGCAGACCTACTTATAATAACCAGAAGCTGGAAAGAACCCAGATGTCCCTCAATAGAGGAACGGATACAGAAAATGTGGTATATTTACACAATGGAGTACTACTCAGCTATTAAAAACAATGAATTTATGAAATTCCTCGGCAAATGGATGTATCTGGAGGATATCATCCTGAGTGAGGTAACCCAATCACAAAAGAAGTCACTTGATATGCACTGACTGATAAGTGGATATTAGCCCAGAAACCTAGAATGCCCAAGATACAATTTCCAAAACACAAGAAAATCAAGAAGAAAGAAGACCAACACGTGGATACTTCATTACTCCCTAAAATAGGGAATAAAATACCTATGGAAGGAGTTGCAGAGACAAAGTTTGGAGCTAAGATGAAAGGACGGACCATCCAGGGACTGCCCCACCTGGGGACACAGAGATTGTGACAGAATGCGTAAGATACACATAGGTTCAAAAGAGACAAAATCCCAAACCTGATCAGGGAAAGTGGACACAAAGTCCCACCCTAACTAAGAAGTTATTTACAATCTAAGGTACTCCCTCTGAGTTCTGAGCATCTCCCACCTCTCAGGTCTCTGGTAAATTCTAGAGGGTGCCCCACCCTCTACATCCTGAGGTTGCCTGTTTATAGTAACAAATTATATTAAAAATAATAATAAAAGCTGTAGTACTGTCATCTATGGTACGGTTATAGAATTGATAAACATAAAAATGGAAAATAGAGAGCAAGAGAGCCTGAGATAGATACTGCATTTGAATGCAAGTGAAGTGATTTTAGTACCTGTATCTCTGGTGTGTGCTTTGAATAAAGGACATTATATGAAATGCATGTGTATTTACTTATACATATAGTCTATGTGCTTGCATTTTGCATTATAGATTAAAGGTACCATGAAAAGACAATGGATATCTTTTCATTACTAGTCCAATGTGCACTTTGACTTCAGCCATCGTGGAATCTCAATACCCTATAGGCTGTGCATCAAGTAAAGCAGAGTAGCCAATTATTACAGTACAATGATGCCATTTGCTGGATGGGAACAACCACATCTCTCCCACAAAAATGAAATCATTATTTCTTAAAAGGGCTGGCATCCAGTAGGAAATCTTAGGATGAAGTTATTTTAATATGCTTTCTCCTCTTGTGACATGAGTTTTCTTTTGGCTCCTGACTCACTGACCACAGTGGATAACTGCGTACTGTGTTGTCTAGAGACATTCATTGACTGGCATATACACTCATTTACCTTCTATTTATCAAAGACTTACAGAGGGAGAAAAGTCTTTTAAAAACTTATGGCAGTTTGTTATTGTTCTTGAGTACAAAGAGGAACTTCTTAGCCAAACCGTGAGCACAGGAAGAAGAAAGTGACCAGGATGGCTAGTGTGATGTCAGATGCCACCATTCTTATGGCCTTTATTCTCATATCCAGGAGATGGACATCTAAAGACAAAGAAAAAAAAGCTGGATATTGCATATAAAGTTTGGAGAATTGAGTATTGTCTACTAAAGCAACAAGATTTACGAGAAACGTCTGGCTCAATTGCATTAGGGGGAAAATGATTTTAAAAAATCGCTTCCCTGCCTTTTAAAATGAAAACCATCTGCGATGAAAATTTTAAAATGATAAATCTCTTCCTTTCACACAGCTACTGATAAATGGGGGATTGTCTTTCTCTTTTGGAGGCAGCACAAAAGGATATACAAGTGTGTGATATTTGTGCATGCAAGCCTTTGATTATAAACCTATATATGCTTTGCTGGGATGTATTAATTATTATTATTATATGAGATAATGAAAGCACTTTGATGAAGGTTGCAATTGTGAAGGATGAAATTCAATATCATTAACTTTTCTTAGCCATGGCAAAAAAATCCTTGTGTTTCAATTCTCATATCCAGGAGATGCATTTAAAATTTATGATCTATGTTAGGTCAGGGATTATTCAAAGAAATGAGTAAGTTTATACACATTTATAGTTACAATTGATGCTAATTGGTCAATAAGAGATTCTGTTTAGTGAAACATTCCAATCTTATGAAATTCTCTCATTTCTGGCACTTATTTAGAGTATTACAAAGGAAGAAATGATTTGCTTTTCAATCTGATTACATATGCACACAGATAAGAATACGCTATACATTAACACTACCTGTAAGACTTCCCTTTTGTCATTTTTCCCCTACAGAATCATTTAGCTAAATGTGCCCATTGTTCCATTTACTCAGACCCTAACAAAAGATGAGAATATAATAAGAAGCAATGACTGAATTCATGTAAACTCATTCACTATAGTTTTGTCTCCCTTAGTTTATTAGAGAGCCTATATGCCCATTTGGTTTACTTTGAAGCAGGAGTGAACTGTCCTCAGTGCTAAGGGAACCTGGTCTTCTTTGGGAGTTTAATTGGAAATGCTGGTGTCTATTTTCCTAGTCATAAACTAGGTAATTGTTTCCTAATGCCACCTGGCAGTGCCACTGAGGGCAGATTATACAGACCTGCCATCCAGAGTTCTAAACAAGCGACAAATCATTAACAGCAAGTCTCTGGATCTTCATGACTGAGCTGTGTGGCTGCGACTGGAGGGGAATAAGACCAGAGGGAAGCAAGGGAGATCTGAGAAGGGCAGAAGATGCTGCACTAATGACTGGCATTGTCAGCCACAGCAAATTCATGGGATGACTGCCGCATCTTCACTCTCACCTTCTCAGGGGTGTTGCTATGGGTACCATCTCGGAGGTGTCATAGAAAAAAGGAGCAGGAGGTAGGCTGATGATCAACATAAGGAAGTAAGGGATGTGCATCAGCATAACAGTATGAAGACATCAGACCCATACAAACGAGTGAGTTGCATACTTCGGCAGGGACCCATTAAATATAGAGGATGGCAGACAGGAGAATTGGTTGAATTGTCAACAAATGACAAATAAAAGGAGCTCTGGAACTATTTGATGGCCCCAATTACCCATAAAGATAATCAGAGTCCTGGACCTTTGTCACTTGGGTATAATCTTTTGTCAGTAAATTAATTTATGAGACCGAGGAAATTGTGTGCATGTGTGATATCTGGGTGTTTTTGTCATATGGCAAGGCTCGAGAAAGCTGTTCATTATTTTAAAGACAGTTGGTTGGTTGGTTGGTTTTTCTCTTTCCACTTTTTCTTTTTCTTTCTTTCTTTTTTTTTTTTATTGAAATCCTTCTCCTTTCTATGATGAGGGATTCTGTGAACTTGCTAGCTCCCAAGCACATTGCCTTTGAAGGTAAACGTCACAGTTACCTTCTTCTCAACATATGGGTCATCATCAGCCTTATTCTGTGTCATACTCTATCTCGCTTCAAAATAAAACTTAGGAAAAATTATTATGAGCATCTTGACAAATTGCAGATTTTGAATGATTGTGTAACAGTTGTCAGATTCCTTCCCATCAGAGTGGGAGAAGTGACATTTTCTTAGCCTCGAAGGTTGATTCAACTTATTAAAGTAGCATAAACAATGTTGTGGTAAAAATCAGGTTTCATTACCAAACTTCATTACTGTCTTATAATCAGAGTGCAGGTGTGTGTGTGTGTGTGTGTGTGTGTGTGTGTATTTTATACTTATAGTAAGGATTTTTAAGTGTACTCTGCTGGAAACACAACTGTATTCCTACAGTTTGATTGGGAACTTGGTGGTTCATATTTTATAGGCCATATTTCCCCAATCACTTGAGTTGTTTCTGTAAAAAGAAAATATAGCTAGAATATATTTTTGTTTTCTTCTACTTCTTATATGTCTTCTCTTCTTTTTTCCTCTTATTTTAAAAAATGTACTACTTGCTAGGAATGTCAACCAAAATAATTTGAGATCACTGTCTCTTATTTTTCACACATATATCACATAACAGTCATTGGAAACCAAATTCAGAAGTGATTTGAACAAACTCTTGGGAGACCATTGCAGACACGTTTCCATAAAAAATGTTTTTACTAAAATCAATGAAGAGACCCTTGCCCCTGTCTGACTATACGTTTATTTTTTGTAGGCATCAGTTTTCTCAGGCAAGGAAACAAGAGATGCTCTTAGAGAGGAGTGCGGTCCCAACCCTCAGAGACTCCTCTCTTTGTGACTCTAACTTAAAGTCTAGATCATTGTTAGAACTAGAAGGAGATATTTATAGGGAAATGGAATTAGATTTGACTAAGCTGAGACCAGTCTGAAAATACAAAGAGGACCTAATCTTTATCCATTAATATTTTTATGAATTTGATATTTATAGAACAGCTCTCATATGCCAGGTATTGTACTAAACATCAGGGAAAAGAAGGTAAATATCACATGGACTTTTTCCTTAGGATTTTGTAGCCTGGATGGCCTGTTCTTTAGAGAGGGTATGATAAAGTTCTGCAGAATAGTATGATCTGAGACACCCAGATTTCAGGTGAGTAATTGACTCAGGAAATTTCAGAATATCAACTGAAAGTACAGTTTTAATTTCCAAAAGCTCTCTAAGTATAAAAGACAATTGGAAGTATTTAAAATAAGAGATCTAGTGCATTGAAAATAGCCCTCCAGGTGTTCGAGAAAAGGGAAAATATGTGGTTAAAAGACCCAACTATAGGGAATTTGTCACAAATATTATTCAAGTAATGTGGAAAAGAAATAGTCCATTGCTAAACTCCAAATCATTAATTTCCTGTGCATTGTTTTATTGTTGTATATAAGAGCTTAAATAATCTTATAGTCATTCAAAGTTCCGAAGATATAATCTGGGCGTTTCTTATACTAGAGTTTCTTAAAGTCAACTACTATCTATTCTTACCAGTTTAAAAATAATGTTTTACTAACTGAATGATATCAAACTAATGCATCAGCTCTAAGAGTAGTGTAAGAAGGCATTTTTCTTCTCCCAAACTTAATCATTTACTTTAATTCTATTACTAAATTAGACTTTTCCGTTTTGAATTTGTGTTGCTTTCTCAGATTTGAAAGTTGCCTGCAAATCTTAGAAATATTTGGAGTAACATAAACAGTTCATAAAGTTACTAGCTCATCACTGATATTTTCTAGGCAATTAATCTACCAGCTATTATTAGAAATAATAAACACAGAACATACTAAATCTTGCAAGGTAGCGAGTGACCATCAAGCCATTCTTAATCCTACAAATGTCAGTAAATTTTATGAAATGCTCAGCTGATATAGAAGTTGGATTTAACATACAACTTACAATTTACAACCAGCAAATATATTACAACATGATTATAAATTGCATTGGAACTTTTTCATACCCATAAAAGGTCAGCTTTTACTACAATGTAAATTTAGAGTCTTTATTGAAATATGCCTTCTTGAAAGCTGCTGAGAATTTTTATGCAACCATTAACTGCATAAACACTTGTAAAGGACAGTGTGTCTCTAGAGACATACTCATGTGTATATGTATATTTATCTGTATTTATAACCTCATGTGTGAATTTACATTGTCATATTTATCTGTACATATGTCTGCCCTACATCTGGAAGAATATATTTGTTTTTGTAAAAAGTTGGTCCAGTGTGCATATACAAATGCAAATTTTGACTCTTAGAAACATGCTTTCATATTTGTATGTCTTTTTCTCGGCAGCCCAGCCAGTTGGTATATCTCCTTGCTTATTTCCACTGTTTCCTTCCCCTGCAGTATCCCCCATGAAGTGGCGCTGAAAGATCACGTTAGCACAGTCATATGATGTGAAATACCACAAGTCTGCGATTTTTTGGTCTTGAGAGCCGTTGCTGGGCTAAGAGGATGGAAATCTTTCAGTAATTATACCAGTTTGTATTCGTCTCACATTTGGGACCAAATACAAATCCAATCCACTCCTTCTCCCTGTGAATATTCATAAAAAACAAAGTGCCAATTCTGGGCTAATCATGTATGGAACCAAATATGTTGATGAGCCCTAAGTATATACTGTATGTATGTATACATATGAATGTATATATTTATACACATTAATTTTGCTTGTGTCCTCTGCTATGCAATTTGTTTGTTTAGTATAGGGCTTGCTGTTATAATGTGTTAATAAGCTGCTGAAAGCTTGGCACCTATTACTTGAAATGACAGCTATGTTAGAAGCCTATTAACACAGCTCTGCAGCTACTAGAAATGAATTTCAAAGATGGTAAATGAACAAAAGCGATTCATATCTCTAAGAAAAGCAAACTCTGTGCCCAGAACTATATACACTTTGAAAAGGTACAGTATATAAAACCTCTTTAACTCTCCCACTTAAAGAAACAGCGGAAGGGAACGTTTGGAGAAAGGAAAACTGCCTCTAAGATTTCCAAACAACCTTGAAGACATAAATGTAAAGGATACCACGCACAACTTCCTCTCTTTGTTTCTATTGTGTTCTGATGAGAACTGTGTTGCACATAGGAATAGAACAGTGCAGGTAGAGGAAATTCTCTTTTCTCACCATGAAAAAAAAAAAATTAAATCATCTGGATTTAGCTGAAATGCTTTTGTCAATCTCTGGGTTTAAAAGGCCAGTGTCTGGCATTGTTCTGGAAGCCAGGCTTTCTGAGTTGCTTGACTCTGCCTTTGAACTGTTTTCCTTTCCTTTGACTGTCATTGAAAGTTCACAAGATGTCTCAAAGGTCTGGGTAAACTTTAGCTGTGATTATTAAAATAGAGTGTGCTTAAGAATAGCTTTTTATTTTCTTTGCTTTCCATAGTACAGTGTATGGAAGAATGTTCCCAGGACAGGGGAGGCCATAGGCTGATGCTTAGGAGGCACAGTTCGACTCCTTTAAGTTAAATTAAGATGAAATTACTGAACTTAAGACCCTTGCTTTTGAAATTAGGTATAAGGAAAACCACACAGGCTTAAAAGTTAACTTAATGAGTAGATTAAAAATCTTAACTTTTAGGGTTTGTTTATTACTAGTAGGAAATGCAGTAATAGGCAGCTTTGTATACTCATGCTTCTTTAGTGGAAACTCTTTAATGTCCTGTAACTATGAAAGCTAGTGTAGCCCCATATATGTAATACATGTATATATAATATCTTGTATGTACTATGCAAATTGCTATCACCTTGTAAGCTTATGTACAGCTCCAAAACCCTTCAGAAAGAAAGCTTGAATTTCTAAGAGAAAATCAGAGAATAAGTATAGACTCTAAAAACTTTAAGCCACAAGTTACTCCTCTCTCTCTCTCTCTCTCTCTCTCTCTCTCTCTCTCTCTCTCCTTCACACACACACACACACACACACACACACACACACACACACACACGCACATTTGGTTATCTACAGTAAGAAAACTTCACAATCAGTTTGAGAGTTTGAGGAAGATTAGAGAAAAATAAGTTGAGAAAAATGACATTCTTTTTACCACTGAGACTCAGTAAAAAACAATGAGTTTTGAACTTTGTCTAAATAAAACTCAAGACATTTTCCATATAAGGTAACATTGAAATTATCCTCAGGGACACTGACAGCATATGGCCTTACCCGAAATTCTGTCAACTTAAATGTTAGACCCTTTTCTTTATCAATGGTGCAGAAGAGATTGATGGTCACCATGGTCTTGAAAGTGGTCCAGCAAGGCCATTTTAGCTGTTTTAATCCCTAGAGGTTATTGTAGTGAGTATCTTTTTTTATCATATAATTGAAAATTATTCTGACATATTAGAATTGTATAATATATATTATGTTAATAATAACAGTCACTCATATATCTGAAGACAACAAATGGCCCATTTCATGCCAAATAGGTAACAGGGCTATATCTAAATTCATAAGCACATACCAGTCTTGCATTTGCAAATTCCATTCATTGTTATCAGGTATAGTAGCTCATGCTTGTGATACCAACACTTAGGAGGCTGAGACAGGAGGACAACCAGACTATGTATTCAGTCTTGGTTACAGAATGAAAGCTCCTCTCAGAACAGATGTTAATAACCAGTTTTAAATGAAATAACTAGGATTATAACACTGCCCTTTATCAATGAAATAGAATATGGTCATTCATAAGATAAAACAATAATCACAAAAGAAATATGACATTAATATTTCCAAGGTGCTGAGACCTAATATTACATTTTATGAGGATTGTCTTATTTTCAACATTCTGTTAAAAACATGACATGTGGGATAAACTGTGAAGAAAAGATGTCTAAAATAAGGCATGAAGGACACATAGCCGGGTGGTGTGTGGCCAGCACAGAAGTCAAGAAATATAAATGTCAACACCTTAGATACCTCTATCTATCACTGCCCAATCCTCCACACACACAACTCAAAATAACCAGCATCGGTTATCTATAGTTTTGCAAGCTAATTCGAACAGTATAGGGGCTAATTTAGTTTTCATGGACAGAATCACATGATGTATGTTGTTTTGCATATTCCTTCTCTGCATCATTATCGTTAGTTGCATTTGGTAACCAGAATATCCTTAGTGAAGTATCATATATGCACAAAATTCATCAATTAATATGACAGTCTGGGGACTGGGGAGATGGCTCAGTTGTAGATAGCATGTTCTACTTTCAGAGAATCAAAATTTGGTTCCCAGTTCCCCCATAGGTGAGCTCACAACCATCTCTAACTCTAGCTCTTGTAGCCTGGTACCTTCTCCTGGCCTCCACCGTCACTGGCACGAGTACGCACAAACATACAGATACATATGAATACATACAGTTAAAAATAAAATATAAGTCTTTGAAGTGATGATCATTACAGCTGGTCATCTGATCACAGTTGTGCAATAAGTTACAGCAATGAGTATTAGAACATAATCATCAGAGAAAACAAAACTTCCTAACTACTCATTGTCCTTCGTTTTCCCTCCCCAGTGCAGCACCAGATCTCGTTCCACACCATTTGCCCCCCCCCATGGCATATTGTATTGCTCTATATAGTTACATATTCTGTACACTTGTGAAAATTATATTCTCCATCTCAATGTAAAACTGGGTTATTTATTCAACATTTCTACCATCGGTATTTAATTTTAGTCTTTAAAAGTAATAGCAATCATGTATTATCTTCTTGTAAATTTTTAAAAGTATAAACTTGAGCTTTCAGGGAATCACTTTTTTTCCTTTTGTTGAAAATACATTATTTTCAAATAATCCATCCTAGTTACGATCCTGCTCTTGCTCCATCCAGTTCTCTCCACCTCCCTCGTCACTCACATGCTCCCTCCATGTCTCTCATCAGAAAACAAACAGGCTTCTAATGGATTAGAATGAAAATATACTGTATGCTTCCTTCCTCCTTAGAATAGGGAACAAAATACCCATGATAAGTAAAGAAAATATCTAATAAAAAATGGGAGAATATACTGTAATAAAATTAAGCAAAACTAACAATCAAGTTTGGACAAAACAAACAAACAAACAAACAAAAACAAACAAAAGTAAAATAACTTAGAAGAAGAAGAAATAGAGACCTACTTACTTGGACACACAGGAATCCCCTAAAAACACTAAATTGG
>NC_034592.1:98451841-98455764 GCF_900095145.1 Mus pahari
TGCCAGGCACTAGCATAGCCTCACAAGAGGCCGCTATATCAGCATACCTTCAGCAGAATCTTGCTCTATATTAAAAGGACCCATAGACAGAAAAAGGAAAACATATAAATAAAAAATTTTGAAAATACAATTACGAGAAAAAAAGAAAAATCCCTTACATGATCCTGAGAGACAAAGTCCCCCCCAAGATGCTGCAGTTTGCTTCTATTGGACATCTATTGCTAGACATGCAGCCTACCCTTAAGTGTACTTTATTTTCCCAGTGAGACGCTCTTGGAAGCGACTAAGTTTTCATTTGCAAGTGATCATCAATTGGGGATTGCTTCTGAGGTAGGACTAGGGGAATGTGGCCACTTCTTTTAGCTCTCGGATCCTATCAGGCACAAACCTTTGAGAGCCCTGTGCAGGTGCCTCAGTCTCTGTAAGTTCATATGTGCATCCATCACACTGACTCCCATCCCCTCGGGCTCTTGCACTCTCTCTGCCTCTTCTTCCTTAGGGTTTCTGGAGCCCTGAAATCAGGGTGGGGGTAGGGATTTGATGTAGACATCTCATTTAGAGCTAGGTGTTCCAGGGTCTCTCACTCAGTGCTCAACATCTGGCTGTTAGTCTCTGTATCTATATTGCAGAAGGATGCCTCTCTGATGATGGCAAATTTGTGCCAGATAGTGTCATGCTCCACTGTGTAAATGTACCATGTTTTCTTTATCCATTCATCTTGAAGAACATCTAGTTGTTTCTGATATCTGGCTACTCATTCTTTGAGTATAAGCCCGAGTGCTAAAACTGGATCTTGATGTAGATTGATTCCAATTTTCCTGAGGAATCACTATACTAATTTCCATAGTGGTTATACCAGTTTGCATGCCTACTAGCAATGGATGAATGCTTTGCTTAGTACAAATTCTCACTATCATGAGCTGGCACTTGTTTTTATTGATTCTAGCCATTCTTATGGGTGTGAGATAAAATCTCCAAGGAGTTTTGATTTCTAGTTCCTGAGTGACTAGGGATGTTGAACATTTGCTTTAAGTGTGGTTATTAAAATTTTATCATATTTATAATGTTCTTTTGTGTGCCCTGTGTGGATATGTATTTGTTCATACACGCATGAAAGTACCATGGGTCATACATATGGCTGTCACAGAGGAGTCCATTCTATCCTTTTACCATGTGGATCTTGAGGATAAAACTCACGAATTCAGGCTTGTCAGCAAGCACCTTTACCTGCCGAGCCATCTAGACTACCAGAAATTTTATCTACATAGCAAAACCGAGAATGTAAAAAAAAAAAAAAAAAAAAAAAAATCCATATGCCCTTGGGAGCTCCCTTTCTTGTAATGTGCTTCACTGAGAGCTACAGTTGGTTGGAACTGGTGTACCTACAGTGGCATAACACATATATATATCATAGTTTACATTAGGGATAACTCTTGATGTTGCATATTCCATGGGATGAAAAAGTGTATAATGGTTTGTAATTTCCATGTTAGTGTAAAGTAGATTATTTTCACTGCCTAAAAAACCCTTTGTCTCCAATTTTTGTATCCTTCTTCCTTGATTCCCAGTAAGGCTTATATTTGCTTTGTTGTTTCCAGAATACTATATAGTTGGATTCATATAGAATTCAGTTCTTCAAGGTTGCCTTATTTCATTTAATAGTACTTATCTAAGAATGCTGGGTGTCTTTCTATGAGTTGATAGCTAATTTCTTCTTAGTAATTAATAGGATTCTGTTTTCTGGATATACCACTGTTTTTCTATGCATTTGTTGAAAACACCATGATAATTTCCAAATTTTGACAATTCCGACACCAGTTACAATATTAATATACAGGCTTTCATTTGGTTGTAAGGGTTCACTTCCTTTCAACAAATACTAAAAGACATGATTTTATCCCTGTAGTAATAGAATGCTTAGTTTTGTGCTTTACTGATACGCTGTCTTCCAACATGGCTGTACCATCTTGCTTGGCTCCCACCAACATCTGTATGGTCCATGTTGTAGATGTCTACCATCCCAACAAGTGTGTTGTGGAATTCAGTGGAATTATTCTAATTTCTATTTCATGATGATAAATCATGTGTGTGTTTTGTTATGTTTGTGTTCACCATGAGTACACTACATCTTCTTAGAAGGATCTGTTGAGTTCTTTGACTTATTTGGGAGCTAGAGAAGTGGACCAGAAGATAAGAACATTTGCCCTTTTTACAGAATACCCGAGTTTGTTTCCTATCACCCATATTTTGTGGCTCACAACTGAAAATAACTTCTTCTGGCCTACTCAGGTACCCTACACACACACACACACACACACACACACACACACACACACCACAACACACAAAATAAAATACAAGTTATTTTATTATTGATTTAAAACTCTGTATATTTTACACAAATCCTTCATCAAATGCCTTCTGCAGGAATGTTCTCAGAATTTACCTTCACTTTTCATCTGTTCAACAGCATCATTTACAAATCAGAATTGTTTAATTTGAATGAGGTCCTGCTTCTCACTCCTTTCATTCCTGGAATGTGCCTTTAACATTAAATTTCAGAAGTCATCCTTAAACTTATGATCAGATAGGTTTCCTTCCAAAATTTCAGTGGTTTTGTGTGATTTCTTTACACCTCTGATCATGTAGGATTAGTCTTGGTGAATGGTGAGGATAGATTCACTCCTTACTTTACAACTTGGTATTACTTTTCCAGCTTACTACTCTGCTCTACTACTGCAGCATCTGTTCCTTGGCCAAACATCAGTGGTTTCCCATTATGGGACTGCTTTCTCATCTTTGTTTCTAATGAAGTTCAATCCTTTTATACGTGTCTGTCGTTTCCTCCTTAGTTTGTATTGTAAATGCCATGCAATGAACCTTTGTTTCATTGTGTAACTTTTACGTTCTGATTACTAATACATTACTCAAAGTTTAATTTTTGATCAATTTTATACTGTTTTTATCTAAACTCTTTCAATTAATCTGTTTTTAAAAAATATATTGACAATATTTTGACAACATTTTGATCTGTAGTGATTTTTCTATTTATATTGGTTTTGTTATTTTTGACAATCACTTTTATTTATCAACAGATGAGATATAATTAAGTTATTACTTAATAAAATAAAATGTATTTGTTGGTGGTATTCAGTGAAGATTATGGCATATACAATCATCCTTTTATGGGCTGTCACCCATTCTCTTTGTATTAAATTTCTATTTCTAATTTTACAAACTGTATTATACATTGAGCTCTAGTTTTCTGATATGCTATTTCTCTTGTATTCATTTAAAATTATGAATTTTCTTTAAAAGTAATCCTACCTGTATTTTACAAGTTGAGATATATAATACTCTCATTAGAAGAATATGTTATCTAAATTTAACTTTTTAATCTGTGAATTATTTAGAATTCCATTCCTAAATTATTAATAGAGATTTGCAAGTTACCTTTTTACTAACTTTTAGGCTATATACACTAGAATCCTAGAAAATATTCTGCTTGGCTTCATTCTTTTGAAAATTTAAGAAAGTATTTTCAGGCCAGTATATGGCCAACAATGGGAAAATGCCTAGAAGTAACTGATATTGTTAAATGTTTTGCTCCGTGCTTAAATATTTTTATAATCTGTACTTTGATCTGACTATGATGGTGCATACCTGTAATCCCGGGATCCTAGAAGTTGATGATGAAGCACATGAGTCTAAAGCTAACCTGGCCCAACTACCTGGACTCTGTCTCAAAAAACAAATGCTAATGTAACTGTTAAAGCGATTACCCTGGCTAAGGGTTTATCTATCTTGTTGATTTTCTCAAAGAACCAGCTCCTGGTTTGGTTGATTCTTTGAATAGTTCTTTTTGTTTCTACTTGGTTGATTACAGCCCTAAGTTTGATTATTTCCTGCCTTCTACTCTTCTT
>NC_034592.1:98456003-98468521 GCF_900095145.1 Mus pahari
GAAGATCAGCCTTAGTCCGTGGTGATCTGATAGAATGCAAGGGATAATTTCAATATTTTTGTATCTGTGGAGGCCTGTTTTTTGACCAATTATATGGTCAATTTTGGAAGAGGTACCATGTGGGGCTGAAAAGAAGGTTTATCCTTTTGTTTTAGGATAAAATGTTCTGTAGATATCTATTAAATCCATTTGTTTCATAACTTCTGTTAGTGTCCATGTGTCTCGGTTTAGTTTCTGTTTCTAGGATCTGTCCATTGGTGAGAGTAGGGTGTTGAAATCTCCCACAATTATTGTGTGAGGTACAATGTGTGCTTTGAGCTTTACTAATGTTTCTTTAATGAATGTGGCTGCTCTTTTATTTGGAGCATAAATATCCAGAATTGAGAGTTCCTCTAGGTAGATTTTACCTTTGATGAGTATGAAGTGCTCCTCCTTGTCTTTTTTGATAACTTTGGGTTGGAAGCCAATTTTATTTGATATTAAAATGGCAACTCCAGCCTGTTTGTTCAAACCATTTGCTTGGAAAATTGTTTTCCAGCCTTTCACTTTGAGGTAGTGTCTATCTTTTTCCCTGAGGNGGGTTTCCTGTAAGCAGCAAAATGATGGGTCCTGTTTGTGTAGCCAGTCTATTAGTCTATGTCTTTTTATTGGGGAATTGAGTCTATTGATCTTAAGAGAAATTAAAGAAGAGTAATTGCTTCTTGTTATTTTTGTTGTTAAAGTTGAGATTTTGTTCTTGCAGCTGTTTACTTTTAGGTTTGTTGAAGAATTACTTTCTTGGTTTTTCTAGGATGGAGTTTCCATCCTTGTGTTGATGCTTTCCCTTTATTATCCTTTGAAGGGCTGGATTAGTGGATAGATATTGTGTGAATTTGGTTTTGTCATGGAATAATTTGGTTTCTCCATCTATGGTAATTGAGAGTTTTGCTGGGTATAGTAGCCTGGACTGGCATTTGCGTTTTCTTAGGGTCTGTATCACATCTGTCCGGGATCTTCTGTCTTTCATAGTCTCTGGTAAGAATTCTGGTGTAATTCTAATAGGCCAGCCTTTATATGTTACTTGACCCTTTTCCCTTGCTGCTTTTAAATATTCTATCTTTATGTAGTACATTTGTTGTTCTGATTATTATGTGTAGGGAGGAATTTCTTTTCTGGTACAGTCTATTTGGAGTTCAGTAGGCTTCTTTTATGTTCATGGGCATCTCTTTCTTTAGGTTTGGGAAGTTTTCTTCTATAATTTTCTTGAAGATATTTGCTGGCCCTTTAAGTTGAAAATCTTCATTCTCATCTACTCCTATTATCTGATGGTTTGGTCTTCTCATTGTGTCCTGGATTTCCTGGATGTTTTGAGTTAGGATCTTTTTGCATTTTGCATTTTCTTTGACTGTTGAGCCCATGTTCTCTATGGAATATTCTGCAGTTCAGATTCTCTCTTCTATCTCCTGTATTCTATTGCTGATGCTTGAATCTATGGTTCCTGATTTCTTTCCTAGGGTTTCTATCTCCAGAGTAGTCATATTTAGGGTTTTCTTTATTGCTTCTATTTCCCTTTTTCGGTCTTGGATGGTTTTGTTCAATTCCATCACCTGTTTGTTTNTGTTCTCCTCTCTCTCTTTAAGGACTTCTACATCTTTAGAAGTATTCTCCTATTTTTCTTTAAGGACTTGTACCTCTTCAGCAGAGATCTCCTGCATTTCTTTAATAATGCCCTTCTTAAAGTCCTCTACCAGCATCATGAGGCATGCTTTTAAATCCGGTGTGTTGGGGTATTCAGGACTGACTGAGGTGGGAGTGCTAGGTTCTGATGATGGTGAGTGGTCTTGGTTTCTGTTAGTAAGATTCCTACGTTTGCCTTTCGCCATCTGGTGATCTCTGGAGTTAGTCATTATAGTTGTCTCTGGTTGGAGCTTGTTCCTCCTGTGATTCTGTTAGCCTCTGTCAGCAGTCCTGGGAGTCCAGCTCTTTCCTGAGTCTCCGTGGTCAGATTACTCTCTGCAGGGAAGCTCTCCTCTAGCAGGGAAGGTGCACAGAGGCCTGGNGTTCAGATCTGNCTCCTGGCTGAAGATGTAGGCCGAAAACAGAGCCTGTCCCAGAAGATATGTTGTCTCTGCAGTTTATTCACTCACCTGCACAGACTAGCCACTGAGGGACCCTGGACACAATATGACTGACTCTCTCACCTGCTCTGGCAGACAGAGCCCTCACAGGTGGCCACCTTTCCTCTGGCGAGGAAAGTGCCCAAATTTCTGGACCCCGAAACTGGGTCTGTCCCCAAAGTTAGGTTGCTTCTGTCTGTCCCAAAGCTGTGTAGCTTCTGCAGTCCACACTGTCGCCAGTGCAGACTGGAGTCTAGGTGAACTGGAGCAAAGATGGCTCTCCTGCCACCTCAGGCCTTGAGACTCCTCCCGGGCAGACACCCCTCCTCGGTCAGGAAAGGTGTTAGATGACTGGAGCCAGAAACAGGATCTTTCCCAGAAGCTGTGTCACTTCTGCAGACCACCCTCTCCCTGGCAGTGCACAGGAGCAAAGATGGCTCTCCTACTGGCTCAGGCCTTGAGACCCCTCCCAGGCAGACACCCCTCTTTGGACGGGAAAGTTGCCAGATGACTGGAGCCAGAAACGGGATCTTTCCCCAGCACTACTTTTTTATATTATTAAATTTACTTCTTTTGAGAAGGGGAAGCCCTCTTCTAAATGTCACCACACTCACACTAACTCCCTCAGCCCTGCATATGACATCATTGCACGATGTGATACATTCTCTCACACTGAGACCAGACAAGGCAGTCCATTTAGGAGTGTGTGTGTGTGGGGGGGTTCATCTATAGCCAGGCAGGCAATCTGCTAAGGGGCAGTCTCTGCTCCAGTTATTGGGTACCTGCATGAAGACCAAGCTGCTCATCTGCTAAATATGTGAGGGAGGCCTAGATCCACCTGATGTGTTCTCCTTGTCTGGTAGTCCAGTCTCTGAGAGCCCCCAAGGGTCAAGGTTAGTTGACTCTATTGATCTTCTTGTGGAGTCGCTGTCTTCTTCAGGTCCCTCAGTCCTTTCCCCAACTCTTCCATATGACTGCATGAGCCCCATCTAATGTTTGGGTTTGGGTTTCTTAATCTCTTTCAATTGGTTGTTGAGTGGAGCTTCTCAGAGGACAATTATGCTAGGTTCCTGTCTGCAAGTATTACATAGTAGTGTTAGAGATTGGTTCTTGTCCATAGGATGGCTCTCAATTTGGGCTAGTCATTTGGTAGCCATTCCCTCAGTCTCTGCTCTATATTTGTCTCTGTACATTTTGTAGGCAGGGCACATTTGGGGTCAAAGGATTTGTGGGTAAATTGCTGTTCTTATCCCTCTACTGGGAGTCCTTCCTGGCTATAGGAAGTGGTCACTTCAGGATCCATATCCTCACTGCTAGGGTTCTCAGCTAGAGTAGCGCTATAGATGCTCTGGAGACTCTCCCCATCCCAGGTATCTGTCATGTCCTAGATACCGCCCCATCTCCCTTTTCTCTCCCCTGCTCTTCCTACATGTGACTCCCCACTGCCCCATTCCCCCCCCCATCCCTCCTTCCACCCATTTCCCTCCTTTTGTCAACCTTCCGTCTCTATTTTGTTTCCCCTTCTGAGAAAGATTGAGGCATCCTTTGGGCCTTTCCTTTTTTTCTTTCTTTTCTTTTCTTTTCTTTTCTTTCTTTCTTTCTTTCTTTTTTTTTCACACAAACACAATTTATTTTATGATGTGCTAACTTCAAGCAGGTTTTAATGGGGCAGCTGTGGTGGGGTACACCTGTAAGCCCAGCCGGTGGAAGAGGGAGATGGGAGGCTCTTCCTGCGCAAGACCATTCCTTAAGTCACCCCTCCATTGCATCTCTTCTCAGATCCTCATAGTCAGCACATTAGAGATCACCAGGAAAAAGAATTCCATGCCCAACACTGCCCCAGTTGGGCCTTTCTTGTTATTTGGCTTCTTTGTGTCTATCAATTATAGCGTGGTTTATGCTTTATGGCTAATAACCACCTACAAGTGAGTACATGCCAAGCATGTTCTTTTGGGTCTGAGTTATCTCACTCAGTAAGATATCTTCTATTTCCAACCATTTGCCTGGAAACTCTGATGTCTGTGTTTTTGATGGCTGAGCAGTATTTCATCCATCCTTCAGTTGAGAGACATCTAGGTTGTTTCCAGTTTCTGGCTCCTATGAATAAAGCTGCTATGAACATAGTTGAACAAGTCTCCTTGTGGGATACTAGAACATCTTTTGGGTATACGCCCTGGAGTAGTATCTCTGAGTCATTAGGGAGAATTATTCCCAGTGTTCTGAGAAACCACCAAATTGATTTTCCAGAGTTGTTGTGCATGTGTGCACTCCCACCAGCAGTGGAGGAGTGTTCTCTTCCCCACAGCCTCCTCAGCATGTGCAACCAAACGTTAAAGGCTCATTTTCCACGTAAAAGCTTGGCATTGTGCCACACACCTGTAACCCTTTGCCTAAGAGATGAAGATGGACAGATCCCTGCAGCTGGTTGACACTCCAGTCTAGCTGACTTGATAAGCTCCAGGTTCAGTGAAAGGTGCTCTCTAGACAAGTGAGGTGGAGAGAGATCAAGTAGTACATACAACAATGATTTCTGTCTTCTACCTATGATATGGCACACACACACACACACACACACACACACACACACACACAGCCCTCCACATGCATACACACAATCATTACTGTAATCCTCCCTGTTTTGTTTGCTTTTTAGCTCTTTTCCTGAAATGTTCTCAGAAGCATTACTATGGTATACATATTCAACTGTTATCAACAGTACAGTCTCCTTACCTTTGTCCTAAATCTTTCTCAATCTACATGTTTGTCTGACAACTTAGTTAATTATTTGGGAAATTATTTTATTTTTGAAATAAACTGAGCTTAGAAAGCAATATTGTAAGACATTTATTTATTTATTTATTTATTTATTATGAGTGGATACCTGAGAACATGTATTTGCATCATGTGTGTGCAGGAGTCTGCAAACATAAGTTAGAACAGTGCATCAGACCCCCTAGAACTGGATTCACAGGTATTGTGAAATACCACATGGGTCCTGGGAACCAAACTTAATACTCTCCAAGAAGAGTAAGTGCTTTTAACCACTGAGCCATTTCCACAGACCCTAAATTAATGTTTTTGATCACGTCAACCCTGACTTATGTTCTAGGAACATAAGTATATTAAAGGAAGAAAGTTGAATTTATGTGACAATTATTCTCTGACCTATTTCCCAAGAAAATACCTGGGAAATAGACTAGAGAATGAACAAATTGTTACATTTTTGGCCTAATATTATAGTGGATTTTATAACAGCATTAGAAGGTACTAGAAGGGTCTGCTATACCAGACAAAAATGATAACATCTATTCAGAGTTTTAATTTGAAAAACAAGACAAAAAAGAACAATACAATTGCAGACAATTAATGATGGATGTGTTTCTAAAATTTCTAACTACATTGCAGTGTCAAGTACATCCAGAAAGGTTATAAAATACTCAATTCCCTTGTCATAGGTAAAGTAAATATTAGCTCAAAGTCTTCTGAATCTTATTTCTTTATTACTCATAGAGCATAGTTCTTCCATACCAAGAAAATCACATGGTTTTCATATAAGGAAGTCTTACAGCATAAAGTGAAGGGCTGAATAAGGTAACTGCAATGTACATTTACTATATTCAGTTCCTTTTAAGTATTAATTAATGCCACCCAGCCAATGAAAAGCCACATTTTCTTTAGTTGCTTCTTCAAGCTTGATGGTCTTTTGACTACTACAGGACAATTCATAAAGTATCCTGGGAAGATCTGCCCTCTTGGTTGTCACTTCAAGTTCACATTTGTTTTGAGTTACTGTATGTCTCTTCCTCAGCCAGTTCAACTCCAATAATTTCCTCAATTTGAGAACTAAATCTCAGATGCATTCTTAGCAGACTCCTTTCTTCTTAAGCTCAGTGCATTCTTCCTTGGGCCAGGAGCTTCCTGGATATCAAAGGCAACTTCTTGTAGTGAAGGGAGCCATGGAGAGGCAGAGGAGCCCAGGACCTGACCCCATGCTACTGCTGCTACTTGAGAGAGCAGAGAAGTTAAAAACACTCACTAAATAATTCTCTTTAAATCAGAAGAAAAGTGATTTTTTACAGTTAACACTTAGATGCATGATGATTAATGTTTTCAACCTTGAGGGCAAACTCTGCCTGTTTAGTATGAATTTTTTATTCTTGTGTTTCAAGTGAAAAATATCCTGGGGTCCTTTTGAATTTCAAACAATTAGTCCAAATTCAAAATGTATTAGGTTAATTGTGTATTTTAATCTAATTTTAATATTCTTTGACTCTGAAATTGATAAGATAGCATTTATTTGCTCTTAAAATCTTTCAAAGTTTATAACAATCTTTTATGCCTTTTAAATGGCATTAATGCTTAATGATTAAAACCTGGCCTAAGGAGGAGATAATGTTTAAGAACCATATAAACCCATGGGGCTGGGGTGTAAATCATCTCTCTGGTCTTTTTCAGAGTACATATTCTATTTTATGAAATTTAGCAGGGGGTTCCTCCTCTGGGGACAGTTGGCTTAGATATAACTGTTAGCAGAGGCAGACATGAATTCCGCCATCAGCTGTATCAGTGGATTCATAAGAAGACAAAGAAGCCAGCTGATACGGTCTTTGTTTGAGGCAGCAAGGGATAAACTGCCTTCTTTTTCTTTTCTTATTAAGAACAAAAGAAACAGACTTGAGTGAAGATCTTGGTTCATCTGTGTTACCCTGGGCAGGTATCAACTTCCTCAGGTGTTAAATGTAGAATATCTTAAGAAATGTGTATATCAAGAAAACATAGTAGAATTTTTGTTAGATGATACAAATTCAAAAGTAGTTATTGTAGGGAGGTACAAACATATATAGGCAATTTTAAGTGTATTTTTTAGAATGTTTATTTTATTTCTTACCAAAATACCATAGAACTATTAAATCTTATTATTATTTTTACATCTCAAAATTATTGTTACATTAACTTAAGGGTCTTGGCCAACTTTAACCTTGTTGAGCCAACTGTTACATTTCCCTTGCTGTGATAAACAGCTAAGGAGAAGCAGGGTTTCCATGGGTTCCTGGTGTCAGTCTCCTGTCTGGAAGGTCACGGTGGCAAGGTTTCAGCACACACCATGCTTGCCAGGAGCAGTGTCAGAAAAGGCACATCTTGCTCTCAAATGTAAAGAAAGTACTTAAGCCTTTCTGAGAGTAAATTTCCCATAAGGCTTCAGGAATGAAGCTGAGATAAGAATGCAGAGCCCCATCCTCTTGCCCTTGCCCCTTTCCCTCTGGTGGCCCTCACACTTCTGTGATGACCTGGGCTCCACAAAATAAATCTTTACATAGATTTCAGTGAGAGTTCATAGAGGCTAGCAGCGATAAGGCTCCCCAAGTTGAAATGGTCACTCAGAACTTATTCTGATACTGGTTGTTACTAAAGTTAATTGTCAACAGTTGCTTCCAAGCTTCAACTCAGAGAGGAGAGCAGGATGATTTTTTTTGTGAGGGAAAATGACAACCGCTTTCTCTTGAGAAAGAGTACCTGCAGACTAAGTCTCTGTCATGAGAGAGCCCACTATGCTTCCACCTTGCTGTTTTGGTCTCTGTTTGGAACATGAATTGGCTAGTGTGCTAGTGCTGGTGTCTCAGGATTACGTGTGTAATTTTTTGGATCTAAACCATGTAGATAAACGTGCAGTGGGGATGGGCATAGTATAGTCATCCCGACTCCTTTTCTCAAGCCAGCTCATATTACTTGTGCTGATTGACTTATCATTGTCCAAAAGAAACGGACACTAATGCTGATGCCAAGAAGTACTCTCAGACAGGGACCTAGTATGGCTGTCGGCTGAGAGGCTCCACAAGCATCTGACTGAGGCAAATGCAAATACTCATAGCTAACCATCTGACTGAGCCCAGGGATGCCAATGGAAGAGTTAGGGGAAGGACTGAAGGAGCCGAGTGGGGTTGCAAACCCATAGGAAGAACAACAATATCAACCAACCAGACCCCCGCAAAGAGCTCCAAGGGACTAAACCACCAACCAACTGTAGGAGGCCATGGCCCCTCCCACTGGGCTACCCAAAGCTGCACCTTAAAAGATGGCACCTGTTGGCTATGGAGCTTGTGGTAAACAGGTCCATATATGGTGGTGATATGTTCCCGCTCTCCTGGTTGGCTGAGGCCATGTGCCTGGTGAGGTGACGTGGCCTGCCTCAATTGGAGTGGATAAGAGTATAAAAGGGCTTGTATCCCGGGTCTCAGGGGAGATGAAGAGGGAGATGATGAAGATTGTTCAAGGTTCCTGAATAAACTGCTGTTAAAAGAACTGGTGGTTGCATCTTCCTTGCTGGTCGAGGGGGGCACGACAGCCAACGAGTACACATGGAGGGACCCATGGCTTCAGTTATATATGTAGCAAAGGACTGCCTTAACTGGCATCAGTGGGAGGGGAAGCACTTGGTCCTGTGGAGACTTGTTGCCCCAGCATAGGGGGATGTTAGAGGGGTGAGACAGGAGTGAGTGGGTGTGTGGGTGTGTGGGTGCATGGGCATCCTCTTATAGGAACAGGGGAAGGGAGATAGGATGGGGAAATGCAAAGGAGAGACTAGGAAGGGGGATAACATCTGAAATGTAAACAAATAAAATAACCAATTAAAAGAAAGTGTAGCCTTGCCTAAACTTGCAAAGCCAATTTACCAACTTTTGGCAGAAGAAATGGGAGACCTTACTCATCTTACCCATCAGTTGGGAATTCAGTATTGATACTCTTCTGAGTTTATCTTTAGTATTTTTTTTCTCAGTTCTGAAAAATAGTCCATGTATGTTGGGACTAACTTATCCTGACTCATAAACAGTCAGTCCGCTAATGTTACTAGATTGTTGCAAATGAGTTCGTGTCAAATAGATAATTTTAAATCAACTGTGTTAGGGACATTTACCTTAGAATCTATAAACTGAGTCTTCAGGAACATGCCTCTGGTTGGGAACTAGCCTCCTACTCAGTAACCATTGCTTACCATTGGATCTCTAGTCTCCCTGAATCTAAGTCTGTGCCTTGCTCTTATAAAAAATGTCTTAGACTATTGATTCCTGTTAGACTTTTCTTGTAGTCCTTCTGGGTTCCAACTTGAAGAGTTCTCCTAACATCTAATCACCCAAGGTCATTAGAGTGTCATCAATTCTAGGATTCTCCTAGTTTCACTGATTCTCAGTCTTCAACCACAGTCCTATCTATATTCTCTTTTCTGTAATAGAGCAACCAACCCCCTCCCAAATTACTCTGTCCCAATTAACTGAAATAACCCAATACTCTTTCTGAATAATTAAAAAAAACATTTATTCCATCTAGAAATAGTTTTCTATATTATTAAACTTTAAATTATTTAAATGTAATTTGTTAGTGGCTTTAATTTCAAAACCTATTTTAACATTTTAATAAATAATAACATTTAATATCCATAATGAGTATTTACCATACATAAAGTATTTAATTTCTAAGTGCACCATCTATATTTTCTTAAAAATAATGAACATTAATTGCCACTGTTTCTGTCTTGCACTTTGTCTGTATGCTTTGATTATATTCACTTAATACCTATCTGTGAGGTATATGCTATTCTTATCCCCTTCACTTTATGGATGAAAAAGTAAGATAAATAGAGGTTTTGGTGACAAAGAAACAGCAAAATTTTAGCTTATATCGGGATGATCTGGCTTCAGATTCACCATCATAAACATCCTGTTGTCTTATCATCCTTATGAGAAAACTTCTCATTTGCTCTTTCTAATGTCAGCAGCTCATAATCATAACATTCAGCCAAGTATGGGCAGAGGAAATCCTGGGAGTTGTGGTTGAAGAAATCCTGCTCATGTCCATGAGTAGAGGAATAGGCCTTACTAGGAAGAGACCCAGTGAACCACATTTAACCACAGGCTAACAAATGTCATAGTCCCTTTTCCTTTTACACATATGTCGCCCCCTCAGCTGTAGTGATAGTCAACAAGGCTGGCTGCAGCACAGGTAGAAAACAGGAAGGTGGTCTGTACTCTTTAGTGAATTGTGTAAACATCAGCAAATCCTAACAGCATTCAGTTCCTTTTCGTCAGATGTGAATAATAAGTATAAACTATCTGGCTCTCTGCTCTACTGTGGTTTTTTTCCCCCCCTTTAAAAATAAGTTTTAATATTAAAACTGAACAGATAGTTCAATTAAAATAGCCTACATTTGCTGTTCCAATCACTTTTGCTTCACATACTGATGAACAATATATTCCTTTTCAGAGAAAATCATACATATCAGTGAAAGCGTATTGTCTATTATATTTGCTGCAGATTCAAGATAATGAGGCAGAATTTAAAATATTTTTATAAAATGATGAATTTACAGCTTTGAATATAATCTGATTACACAATTCACCTAGACAACTCAATGTCTTTTTTCATTAATTAATTAATTAATTAATCTTATGTTTTTTTTATTAGATATTTTCTTTATTTACATTTCAAATGCTATCCCGAAAGTTCCCTATACCCTCCCCCCGCCCTTGCTCCCCTACCCACTCACTCCCACTTCTTGGCCCTGGCCTTCCCCTGTGCTGGGTCATATAAAGTTTATAGGACCAAGGGGCCTCTCTTCCCAATGATGGTCCATTAGGCCATCTTCTGCTACATATGCAGCTAGAGACATGAGCTCAGTGGGTACTGGTTAGTTCATATTGTTGTTCCACCTACAGGATTGCAGCCCTCTTCAGCTCCTTGAGTACTTTCTCTAGCTCCTCTGTGTTCCATCCAATAGCTGACTGTGAGCATCCACTTCTGTGTTTGCCAGGCACTGGCATAGCCTCACTAGAGGCCTCTATATCAGGGTCCCTTCAGCAGAATCTTGCTGGCATGTGCATTATTAGTATCTGGGTTTGGTGGCTGATGATGGGATGGATTCCNGGATGGGGTAGTCTCTGGATAGTCCATCCTTTCATCTTAGCTCTAAATTTTGTCTCTGTACCTATATCCTTTCATGGGTATTTTGTTCCTTATTCTAAGGAGGAATGAAGTATCCACACGATGGTCTTCCTTCTTGGTTTTCTTGTGTTTTGCAAAATGTATCTTGGGCTGCTTGTGGACGTTGTACATCGTGGTGCGGAGCCTAGTGCGCACCACGATGTACAACGTCCACCAAGAATTTCATAAATTCATTGTTTTTAATAGCTGAGTAGTACTCCATTGTGTAAATGTACCACATTTTCTATATCCATTCCTCTATTAAGGGACATCTGGGTTCTTTCCAGCTTCTGCCTCTTATAAATAAGGATGCTATGAACATAGTGGAGCATGTGTCCTTATTACCAGTTGGGTTTCATTTCTTTAGTGAAACTGCATTTTTACAGTGTTGCTGGGGCCAGCATGTTCCTGTAAATGTGTCTGTAATAACATTTTTAGAAAATACCAAAGCTATTATCCTTCCAGATCCTGATATTTTGCACATTCAGTACAAAATTATGAGACTGGATTGCAACAAGACAGAGACAAAGAAGGCAATAGTCACTCACTTTCTTTTCTCTGTCCTTTTTGAGGATGTGCTTGATGTGATAAAGAATTCCTCCAAAGCCTACACTGGCTTTCAGGTAGATATCCTTCAGCTTCAGCCTTCTGTGTGTTGCATGCACCATTACATCAAGCAAACCAGTGTTGTCAGCCATAAAGTAAAGCCTTTTCCAGAAAGTCCACACTCAAAAATAAAAAAAAAGGCTTTGAAGATTATGATCTCACAGTTTTTTTGATAGCAAACACTTGCTTGTTAAGCTAGGGTTTGCTGACTTCCCAATTAATAGAGCACAAACAGGGAAGAACTTGGAAAACATTCACTTTCCCTATTTTGTCTTTAGTTGGTACTTCTCTCTCTTTATCGCTCTTTCTTCTGAAGTCTGGGACCATTGCTTGTCTCCCAGATGCACAGGCTTCAGCCTTGGCATTATAGCTGCTCCTGTAACCTACCATGCCCTCTCCCTCATCTGTGGTTTGACTTCCTCTGCATCTTACGTGATAATCCTCCAGTGCCTAGACCTCTAATCCCTAAACCTTGCTGTGTGGTGATCAAAAAACCAAACCTGCTGCTATCTACCTGACTTAGGTACTCTTTATTGCTGTGAGGAGACACCATGACCAAGGAAAGTAATAAAGTACAACCTTTTGTTGAGAGCTTCAATTTCAGAGGATGGCAGTTTATTTCAGATAGGCAGACATGATGCTGTAGTAGCTGAGAGTTTACATTCTGATTGACATTTATCTATATCTGTCTATCTATCTATCTATCTATCTCTATCTATCTATCTATCTATCTATCTATCTATCTATCTATATCTATATCTATATCTATATCTATATCTATATCTATATCTATATCTATATCTATATCTATATCTATATCTATCTATCTATCTATCTATCTAT
>NC_034592.1:98468546-98472487 GCF_900095145.1 Mus pahari
AGAGAGAGAGAGAGAGAGAGAGAGAGAGAGAGAGAGAGACTCTAGATCTAACTTAGGGTTTTGAAATTTCAAAGTCCACCCTCAGTGGCACACTTCATCTAAGAAGGCCACAGCTCTTAAATCCTTCCCAAACAGTTCTATTAACTGTAGACCAAACAAACAAACATGAGCCTATAGAGGCCATTAGCATTCAGACCACCACACTACTTAATAGAGTATCATGGATTTTAATGGAATTAAGCATGTTCTTCTGGAAATATTTCCAGAGCTGCAGGAGTGCCTGGTAGAAGTTCTAGCACCAGCTAAGAATGCTAAGCAAATAGGCAAAGGCTAAATCCACTTATATATAATGGCCATCCCTGAATAGTAATATTTACTCATGTATCCTCCAAAGACACTCAAGCCACTCGATCTATAATACAGCAATTAAAATCAAACACACACCTTGACATTTCTGCACCATTTCCCTAGATGGTTGTAGTGTTTAAGGCTAAACTGATATGGAGGCAACCTCCTGAGAACAAAGCAGCTCCTCTGGGAATGATATGGGCTTCTCTTGAGGGATTGCCATCAAGCTTACGGTCACTTGGAATGCACTTTCACTTACCTACAGAATCTGGGTACTAAGGCAGGAGACAAAGACTGAATGACTCACTTAAGAAAGCCAGGCCATAACTAGCTGCCACAGATATGTTCTATCCCCAAAGTGGGCAAGTTTGGATGGACAGTAGTTGAGAATTATTAAAGACCAGAAGGCTACCATAAAGGCATACTCTACATACAGCTTGAGATCTCTGGTGTCATCCTGGACCCAGGAAGGGACCTTATAGTAATTTAATTTTGTGGGAGAGGCCACTTTATTATATATTTAATTTTATATAAATATCTGAGTTCATTTATATGCTAGCATATTATGCTGAAAGTCTAACAATACGTATTTGATTGTCCTACAAGTCTCATGACTCACTAAGTTTACATTAGATGGGAAATACCAAGCACACACATTGTTTTTTATGTTGATAGCAAAAGACCCAGTCCTTGTCTCATACTAAATTCTATGGACATGGGTCAGATAGTATTTTTCAATAGCTAGACACATAAGCTAGCATCAGATACATGAATGGCCATCTGGACAACACATAAATGGATCTCATGAAACTTGAAGTTGATGGTTTTGTGTAGTGGAAATAATGACTCATAAAATATACTAGACTAGACTGCAAGACTTGTTTAAAACTTCAATTGTTTATTAGTTTTCCCAACTCCTTGAACAACTGCTAATATTTTCTAGACAGAGCCATCAATGTACTCCCTCTGCCTTTTGATGCTAAAGCATAACAATTTTATTATGTTGCTTCAGAGCAGAAAAATTTTCATTATTTTGGGTTTCAGTGGAAATCTTTGATCCCTGACATAAATTAAGCCTAAGCTAAGAAACAGCTTACACATTTATATATGTTATTTGGTCATTATTCAAAAACAAAACAAAATAAAAGTGCAAAGAGGAGTGTTTGAAGTGAAACCACTTCTGAGTTGATGCTTCATCCCTTCTTTCTCTTCTTCCTTTTAGACTACTTCAACACACAGAGTTCTGTGAAACACAGCAGGGCCACAAATTATAATGGAGTGAAACTCCTACTTAAAAATGACATTCCTTAAGTTAGTAAAAATCTGCCAACATCTGCAGCCTCCTCTACAGAGTTGTGAGCCAAAGTTAAAAATCATGTGTGACAGTGCTATGGAAAATACAATTGATTCCAGTCTGATTGTGTCAGTTCCAAACAGAGACAATATTGATGATGCTCAATAGTAATCTTATTGGGCTTGGACCCAACTGAAAGTTGGTCTTTGTCAACTCATTATTCCTCTATCAGAGGGATCTCTGCAGATTGATCTTGCCAGCACCTCTTGATGTGTCTCACAAATCAGTTCTCTGCCGTTGGCAGGCAGATTTGAGTTCTGCACAGTAATTGCTGTATTTTTTAACCCCCCCTCTCTCTGCCTCATTCACTGCCAGAAGACAGTGATTACACATTGAAAGTCACTGTTATTTGAAAAGATAAGCTAGTCCAAACAAGATTGAGGAGGTGGATGTTCAGTCTTTGGTCATACCAAGAGCTGTGGTCATACCACAGGTGCTCTCAGATTGGCAAAATGGCAAAATTGAGTATTACATCTTTTGTCATGTTTTATGCAGTTAATTAGAGGAATCTCTGAAGTTTATAGAAGTCTACAACGTTGCCTGTAGGAAAGTTCAGCCCTGAAGTTTAATGGTCTGATTAGATGATTAGCACTTGCAATTTTTACATATTGGAAAATATATTGTCTCATAAATAATGGTAGATGGGAGGGACAAGACATTTAGCATCACTTTGGAATCCTCAAACTATCTTCTGTGATTTGATATGTCCTTCTGGCCAAAATAGATGTTCCCGTCATATAAAAGTCTTCTGAGATCAGTACCTCAGCGAGATAACAAATGTAAATGATATTCAGGTGAAGTCACAAGGATAGAGTTAAGCTCTATGGTTCCACAGTTTCCTTCTGGGGTGAAAGACCCTTCTAAAAAGTATGTGTCCATGTACGTGCTAGACCATGCACTTTAAGGATGTGTATTCAAGGTACTGATGCCCTCAATCATAAAAATCTACTGGTTGCTATTGATACGCCTTAATTGCATAGTAGAGCTGTATTTGTAGGGACTCCATTGAAAGAAATGCACAACAAGTTTTCCTGTGGTATGCTAGTGTTTCCTGCTGCTTCCTTGGACTCAGGCTGATTGGATGCAAGTAACTGAGGCAAAACATGTGCTGAGACAAGACACATGCTGAGGCAAAAACTGTGCTGAGGCAATGCATGTGGAGGTCTGTGTGTATCTGCGTGGGCAGAAAACACTTTGGACTGGGTTCGTACTGAAGAGCTTAACATCCTAAAATAGGATAGGCTGCAAAGGAAAATGAATGCCCTGTCGGTTTGCGCTGATCAAAGCATGATTTTTATTAATTGGACAAGGAAGGATTCTAAGCCCGCCCTTGTGTCCCCTTGAGAAACTCTCTCTCTGTCTCTCTGCCTCTCTGCCGTGCTATCCGATCATGAGCGAAGACGTATCTGGAAGGCGGGTTCCAGTGAGTGGGCGTGGACGATGTTAGTGGTTGGTCCGAGCGACAGTGGGCAGCGATAGTGGGTGGTGATGATGACGACGTAGGGCTGTCTGACGACGCTGCATTCTGGGAGATCTGGGGAGGTCTTCTTAATAGCAATCCTGTGCGTCTGTAAGGGGCGCAATATAATGTTTAGAGGCAGAGTGGTTAGTGGAGGTGAGAGACCCCAACAGAGGTCACTTGATGTTTGTAGGATATAAATAGGACTCCAGAGAGTGATGGAGAAAGAGCTTGGCTTGTTGGTACAGCTATCTGTGCAATGCATGTTGGTCCTGTGTCTTTGCTGATCTCCCTAATCATTGCTTCTCTGAGAGAGGCACAGCCAAGAACTTTTCCTTGTCTCCATTCAAGTCCATCCTGCTGACTGGAGCCCAAGATATGGCCTGGCTCTCTTTGCTAGGTCACATCACCACTGCTGTTGCTTTCCTGATTCTACCAAATTTGTACTGCTTGTATACCCACAAAGTGTTTATGAGTGGATCAAGCTGTTGTTGCCTGCTAAGCTATGAATTGAACTACTGATTTCCAGACAACACAGACTGGAGTTGTTCCAAAGAACCATTCTGAACAGGTCCACTTCCCCAGCATCCTTTCTTTTCTATGACCTAGGTTGGGTCGCGGGCTACTAGGGAAGTTAAATAACCATCATTAAAAATAAGGTTTGACCCAGATACTAATGCACATGCAGCAAGATTCTGCTGAAGGGACCCTGATATAGTGGCCTCTTGTGAGGCTATGCCAGTGCCTGGCAAACACAGAAGTGGATGCTCACAGTCAGCT
>NC_034592.1:98472492-98518718 GCF_900095145.1 Mus pahari
TGAACTAACCAGTACCCCCTGAGCTTGTGTCTCTAGATGCGTATGTAGCAGAAGATGGCCTAATCGGCCATCATTGGGAAGAGAGGCCCCTTGGTCTTATAAACTTTATATGACCCAGCACAGGGGAAGGCCAGGGCCAAATAGTGGGAGTGAGTGGGTAGGGGAGTAGGGGAGGGGGGGTATAGGGAACTTTCGGGATAGCATTTGAAATGTAAATAAAGAAAATAATAATAAATAAAAAAATAAGGTTTGAAAAAATTAAAGTTAGAGGTTGCTCCATTTCCAAGTAATCATTGTATAAAAGACAACAGTTTTCTGAGCAGTTGACTCCTCCTCTGCTATCTGAAACATAGGGAATGAACATTGGGTCTCTCTGAGGCAACTGATGCTTTCTTCTGAAAAAAAAATTTTTTTTTGACTTTTAAACTTTGTCTACACTTAAGACAAACAGAAATAACTGATTTGAGTGAAAAGGAATTGACAACACCTTTACATAATATGCAATACTGATGATATTGGAGAACTGCTACACTCTCGGATGCTACTTCTTCATTGATTCCTATTGGAAGCTAAAAGAATGCAGGATCCATGCATGCACCATAGTTTTGACCACAGAATGGGAGGATATGGTGATGATGGCTGGGGAAAGTGCTAGCTCTCCACCCTGCTCGTCCACAGGATTTCTTTACTGTCAAAGACTATAGTGAGGAATCATCCTAAATAAAAAAATAATAATTTTCCAACATTGATTTCACTCTATTTCTCCCAACTGTCCTGGGTTAAAAAAATGCAACTGAGTGTTTGGCTTTAAAAACCACTTTCTTGTTAGGTTGCAGGAAACATGAATATGCAAAATAAATTGATAAACAAAAGATGGTTAAGTGACTGAATATGGAACTTAATTATCCCAGCAAAACTTCAAAAGCAAGACTGATAGCAGATTAATGGTAGAAATGACGGAGGTCGGACTCTCCAGAACCATTCAACCCATTCTCTGTCCTGTCCTTCAGAAATAGCACCACTTCTCCCAGTTAGTCCTGCAGATGTTCAACTAACCATCAATAGGGTGCTGGGTAATAATCCTGAGGTTTGTTTATAGTTTGTGTTTCTGGCAAGAATATAAACTCTTTCTGAGCTGACTGCACAAGTGATAGGGCATCTGATTTTTAGGGTGCATCTCTTTAGACTTAATTAAAACTTATATACTTGATGTATATTCACTGTGTACACTGCTGGGTTTCATAAAGACATTTAAGTATATATGAGTTTTGACCATATTTAGCTCACATACTCATCTTTTTCCTTTCCCTCTCTTACCTCTCCAACTAATATGCATTCTTACTCTGATCTCTCTTCTGTTTTATGCTATACAAAATGGATTTATATTTTTATATAAGCTCTATCATCCACAAATGGAAGAAAATATGTATGCACGACTTGTTTTTCTGGGTCTAATATGATGATCTCAAATTGCATGCATTTTCCAGCAATAGACATAATTTTGTTCTTATTTATGGCTGAATAAAATTCCACTGTGTCCATGTATTACATTTTCTGTATCCATTCATCAGTTGATAGACACCAGCTGTTTCAAGAGAATGTTTATTGCGAATAGTGCTATAATAAACAGAACAAATGTTGCTGAAAGATGGGGGGAAAGGAGACTGAGTACTTCATTCTTCTTACACACAACTGATAGGAAGAGAAATCAGTCAATCCACAAAGGCAAGCAGCATTTAGATTCTTTAATGCAATTACATCTACTATATGATCCAGCTACACCACTCTTGGCTTCATACCCAAGATTCTAAGTCAATAAACTTACATGGGTAAATTTTCTTTTCTCTAAAAATTGTCAAGCTTATTCATGTGCAGAAGCTTGAGCATTGCCATAGCCAGAAACAGCATTAGTGGGATTATTGACTGATTATTGATTGATTATTGGTGTTCAGTGGTTTGGATACTCAAAATAAAAATATCATTCCATCACTAAAACTAAGTTGGGCGGCAAATAAAGGTTTGACAAAATAACAACAGATGTCTATATCTAGCAATACTAATTTCATTTCTATTTATGTGAATGATTATTTAATTCCTTTGTTTCATCTTTGGAGTATCTATTATAAATAGATAATATTTATAATAAATTACTGAAAATGAAAAAATATTTTCAAGGAAAAGTAAGAGAAGGGTCTTTCTTTTTTTTAAATTAGATGTTTTCTTTATTTACATTTCCAATGTTATCCCCTTTCCTGGTTTCCCCTCCAAAAATCCACTATCCTCTCCCCCCTCCCCCTGCTCCCCAACCCACCCATTCCCACTTCCTGGCCTGAGCTTTCCCCTATAGTGGGGCATAGAACCTTCACAGAACCAAAGGCCTCTCCCTCCATTGATGACCGACTAGGCCATCCTCTGCTACATATGTAGCTAGACCCATGAGTCCCTCTGTCTTTTTCTTTGATTGGTGGTTCAGTCCCAGGGATCTCTGGGGTATAATGTTGTACCTCCTAGGGTGATACAACCCCCTTCAGCTCCTTGGGTACTTTCTTTAGCTCCTTCATTGGGGACTCTGTGCTCTGTCCAATGGATTACTGTGAGCACCCACTTCTGTATTAGCCAGGCATTGGCAAAGACTCTCAGGAGACAGCTATATCAGGCTCCTGTCGGGTCTTAAATCCTTGTACATTATAGTATGAACACCAGTGTTATGGAAGTCATCAGGTTACTTAGACGCTACTTGGGGCTTACAGTGTTCTAAGAAATAAGATGTAGGGAATGCCTCCCATTTATATAGGTTAAAGATGTTTTCCATTATGTTTAAAGATGGTGATACTAATAAACAACCAAGGAATCACATTTTATAGTTTTAAAAATACCCATTTCAAAAAGACTTATATATTCAGTTCTAGAACTTTTTTTTTTAAGACTGAGTACTTCATTCTTCTTATTGTCGGATAAAAGATGTACTACTAGCTGTTGGCTTCCATTCTCAAGAGCTACAACTGAATACTTCCATGGTGACCCACATTTTTTGTTTTGAGAATAAGAACCAGCTTCACTGGTATGCCACTGAAGCTATGGGCTGGCACATTCTCATTAAATTTTCCCTACATTTTGTCCCTTGTGAGTAGGATGACAGGGCATGGTTGCATGCAACATAGGTGAGGTGTCTTTCAAATATGTTTCATGCCTAGCTCTTTAGCATTCAGAGATCCTTGTGTAATGCTGTTGTCATTGCACATAACATGTAGCGCTATCCTATCAAAATCCCTTCCCAATGCTACTGACAAGTCTTCCAATGGAGTTAGTCAACATCTCTTCCTTTTATGGAATGACAAACACAATTCAGATTAAATTATCTTAAGCTTTCCACAACCCTTACAATGCCTTATAGAAAATAAAGGCTGTCACTCTCCTCCCTTGCAAATTAGAAATCAAAATAAACCAGAAGTATTATAATAATATTCCTTGAATATAACTAGGAAGAATATTGCCAGAATGAATAGCCACCCCTCACAAAAAAAATTGCCAATTTTAATTTTAGAATATTGTCTACCATCCTGCCATTTGCAAACATTTAAGAACAATTACTTCAACTCTGATACTATTTGGCAACCTGATTGTCAAAACTGAATTCCTTAAGGAGTATACCCAGAATGTTTTTGGTAGCTACACCCATCCATAGATGGCACTTCCATCCTGTGTGCAAATGAGCTGCTGCCTGGCATTCTCTCTTGGAGTTTCTATATGTGATGGTGAAAAGCAGCTCACTGCTGAGGCTCCTAACAATTACTGTTCCCACTTTGCAAATATTTGCATGATTAATTTTTCCTGATGTGTGTATTCCCAACCATGAGCACAAACAGCTTTTCATTTCAAACAAGTGAAGAGGCACCCTGAGGGGCAAGATCATACATTTTTATGAAGTTGCTGCTGTGGAAACTTACAATTTTTACAGAAATTTTTTTCTTTTCTTTTCTGGGGTAAAATGAAAATTTAATACCTGTGAAAACTACTTTTCATTTTCATAAAGTGAAGTGACAGCAAGAATAAAATCTATTTAGAGCCGTGTAATTTTGTGGGGTGGCTGTGCTCTGTTCTTCTTGCATTTAGTTAGCACATCTCCCTCTAGGAGGGGATGCTTATAATTCCGAGATGTGAGCATGCCTCTGTTCCTACAAGAGAGAACTCTTGGACAGCTTCGCAAGTTATGAACATAATAAACCAGAGATATAAAACATAGCTTATTAAACACTTTAAGAAAAAAAATCCCTGATGTGAGGCTTCTGTGCTAGATTTGTTTATAATAATGAACTCAAGACATTAACAAACATATTTTTTAATACAGAATTTTTTTTCTTTCCTGTTCTTACTGTAGATACAAATGCATTCTTGGAGGAAATATTAATTTCTAAGTCCTCTTGCACTGCTGTATTCTTCCTTATCTTGACCATTTCCCCTCTCCTTTTTATCTCCTTTATTATTATTCTATTGTTGCAGGAAATATTAAAAAAAAAAAAACAAAAAAACCACCAACTGCCAAGTTCCCACCTCCGTCCAGGTACTCTCTGCCCGCCCACCAATTCTCTGGCCAGAACGCCTGAGTTTCCTTCACTGCCACACCAGCCCCACACAATGACTGTCCGCCCCACAGTCAGCTGCCACAACACCCAGCAACCTGGTAGAAACAAAACTATAGAAGCTTATAATAAAAAAGCCAGATTTATATATCAATAAATTCTCAATTCACAAGATTCCAATATAATAATTTAAGAACCAACTGATAATGATAAAAGCCTCTCACCTGGATTAGACAAATTATTGCAATTATTCTATGATATCATAGAATTCTTTATGATATCATGACTACCTGGGGCTATTTAAAATCACAAGTGATGAGGATCTTCTTCCTGTCCATCCACCTTCATCTTGGTTTCCCCTTCTCCCTCTGAATTGATCTCTGTCCCTGCAACTCTTCGCTCTGCCTCCCTTTTCCCTGTCCAATCACAGACATCCTGCTGCACAAATATTCTAATATATTGGACAGGGAAAATCCTGCCACATTCTTCATGTAAGGCAGCTTGATGAGCCTAAAGTTACATTCTCTCTAGAGTTATCTAGAAGGTTTTCCTAGCTATCCCCATGGTTCATAGCTTATATAATGCAGAACTCTGCTCAGATGTCTCTGCTCAGATGCCCCTTCTCTGGCGCCATCCTTTTCTATCCCCTTACCTTGTCTGTGCTTGGAAGTAATGGTTCCCATTTGTTAGGTCATGTCAATCATGTCCTTCGCCATGTGATTTGTAATCTCTCTAGCTCTGCTGCTGGACCTGACCATGCAATTGGCTTTAGCCAGTAGAAGGTTGGCAGAAGGGATGTCCTGCACTCATTTCTATGTTTCCTTCTTTTAGTTTTCACAGATTCTCTCTGCAGGTTGACATTCATAGGTCATAACTAAGTCATTCCAGTCCTCTCACCTGTAGCATCCTGAATCTGCAACAGCCAGACGAACTGATGCTACGAACAAATCCAGCTCAAGTCAGGAGATCTGAACAGCTAATGTCTCAGACTCATGAAGAACATAAATGCATGTTTTCAAGACAGTACCATAGTGCTTTGTTACATTCTATATACTGATATTAAAAAGAGAGTCATGTATAATATTACATTGTAAAAATCTAATTTATATTCCTATGTATGTTCCTATGAAGAAAGGCCCACTGTTACAGGACTTAACAGATGTTTGCCTCGCAGACAGTGAAATGTTAATCTCAGTAACTTTATATGCAACATTGCTTAAGGTAAATAAGTAATATAAATTAGACAGATCCATGTAGACAATGCAATGTAGTCTTTGTAAGTGGCAACTTAAAGATGATTTCTCTGGGAAGGAACAATCCTAAAATTTATTTATAAAAAAGGTATGGGATGGTTTACTTGAGATATTTATATGGTAACTTTTTCCTTATGGAAATTATGAAATCATAATTCAAGCTTTTAACATTAATATGCATCCTGACCATCAATGAAGAAGACGGTATATTTGTTTTCCAAATAGATTTCCATTTGGAACTCTTACTTCTGTCTCACTGAATTCACTAATCTTACAAAGTCTGCCCTGTGCAATGTTTCTGAATGGATCTATATCTGGAATGTAACTTTCCCTTGACCAGAAATAGTATTTGACCATTTGACTGAATAAGGTTTGTTAAACACTTACTCTATTTCTATTTTAGGGAAGAAAATAAATGGCCTTGGTATTTTTTAAAGTGTTTCTTAATGTATATACTAGTTGATAATAAAAGGTATAATACGATACATCAAGGGAAACAATTGCAATTGATAAAACAAATAATCATGTAACAAAATGTACTGAGGTGGCTGACAAACCTCTATGGCTCATGGGAAAACAGGACTTGGGTATGTTCTTTCATCTTTCATCATATTTCCTTCATTTTTCTTTGGTTTTCATATCTTATTTGACTATCATGTCCCTCTTACATCAGACTCTTTTGCTGCTGGAGTTTACTGAGAATCTCATGTATGCATGAATTAAATTGGATATCTCCTGAACAAGTGTGTTGTTTAGTTAACTTGCCATTCTTGCATGGCATTTAACAACTGGCCTCTGAGGACCAGCATTGAATTGATCAGTTTCATTTAACCTTTGGAGCATCTAATGTTGCACAAACCCATTGTTCAATAGTGGTCGCCAGAGTTGATTTAACCATGTTTTCACTTCTGGGTACAAAAAATGGTTATGACAGTGAGCGTTATGAATCCCATAGGTCACTCTTAAGAAAAAGGAAGATGAACATTGTAGAAATACATCAGGGAAGAAAGAGGATTGGGGTGCAGTTTCCATCGCAAAAGATCTTTTATGTGCATTTTCAAATTCACAAGAAAAAGGGAAAAGAAAAGAAAGAGTGAGAGCATGTGCTTTGAGCTTGGGCCGAGATGATATATTTGAACAAATATACTCTATTTTCCCAGCATCTGTATCAAAGAATTTTTACCACAATTTAAATCTGATTCAGGTGGTGAAACATCTGGAAATCATGATGCATTTACAGAACATCATAAAATGTTGACATATAAAGCTGAAAATTATGTAATGTACCATTTTGTGCTAAATCAGATGCCATCTCGTGCTAGAGTCTCTGGAGATGAGGAATGGCAGGTGCCAAATGTTCTAGGGGGGAAAAATGAGAATAGTTTGAAGAAATCTGATTTTTAAAAATTAATGAGTTTGGAAAAGTCTGTATTATTCTACTTTGGTCCTGAAACATCTAAATATATCTATCAAAACATATCTTTATATAGCCTAAATGTGTTCTCAACTTTAATTTAACTTTTTAGTTAAGAGCAACTATATAATATTATATTTCATGGACTGAAAGATAGAAGAGCTCAGAGTCTGGATAAAATTACCTTCTGAACCTAGAGAGTGGTGGGGGGGGGGTAAAATTGGTTACAGCCCTGTTACTGCAGTTAGAGAATTAGAAGAATTTGGGTTAGTTTGACTCTTTTGTTTTGCACATTTCTAATCCATCTTGGTATTTTACAAAAATGAGTTCTAAGCAGAACATCTGTTGTTACTCATGTCGGTTTTCATCAGTATCAGGCTCCATAATAGCTTAAGAAGACTTCTCTTGCCTGGCCTTTTAAGAGTCCTGCTTCTGAACCAAAAGTAAAAAGGTCTTGTATTGCCTATTCCATTCGAGTTTAATAACTTGAATTTAATAACTCGAATCCAAATCATTGTTGCTCCAGCCTTCAGGAAGACTTGGCTCTTCTCCCCACTCTCCCTACACTGGGATGCCCCCAGCTCTGCCTCTCTAAGTCCCTGGAGCAGTTCAGCTGGTTGGTGGTAATGCTTGCTTTCCATGTCTATTGCCTTCTCAACACTATCCCTCAAACCCCAACCAAACGCTAAGAGCTTCTGTCCCTCTGCTCTCAAGTTTGCTAACTTGGGAATTATTGTTGAATTTTAAAAGCCCTTTCTGTGTCATTCACAAACATCTTTTGAGCAGTTACTATTGTCAGGCATAATTCTACATTGAATCACAGTAAAATGAGGTGATCTTCCTGTATTTGTTGTATTTGTTGGTAATATATTCTATCACAGGGAGTTGGAGTAAAGTGATGTTGGAATTTTAAAGATAACATTATACACACACATGTCCAGAAGAGGACATCAGATATCCTTGACTGGAGTTACAGATGTTTTGAGCCAAGTGTGTGCTGGGACCAGAATGCAGGTACTGTAGAAGAGGTTCTTAACCACTGGGCTATACCTCCAGTCCTGAGATATTTTTTAAAGGCAAATTTAAGTCTTACATGGCATTGTCATTTAAGAAAACTAAAGAAAACCATCACATGCTCATTAGATCTTTCAAATTATAGAAAACCATCAGTTTGAATTTCAGTCAAGTCACCAATTTTACTTCATTATAAGTCTGTCCCATGCCTTACTTGAAATGAGTGAGAGGAGGTCCAAATTTATTTGGGTGGTCTTTGGACATGTTCCACAGCTAGTTTCTCAGCAACAGACCTATATCTAGTTTCTATGGTCCTCTACTGACAGTTTCTTTAGTGTGGTCTCTCAGTGGGTGTAGACTTCATTTACTCTTAATCCCCACCTTCTTTAGACACTTTCTTCCCACAGGCCAGCCCACGTAATTCTCTGACTTTACTAATGCCATTTCTGGTTGCTGTCTACTTCATACACTTACAAAAAAATAAAGCAGAGAGATGTCTACAGTCTAGAAGTTCCTATTTTCATGTGTCTCCAGTGATCTGCTATCATGCTCATGGCCTCTCTTATTAACTTCTATTTCCAGTTGGTAAGTGCAGCAATCAAGAATGGAGCCTCTGAACCAGAAAGGTTAGAGTTCATGACCTGACTTTTTTGCCTACTGGCAGTTAGTGCTTCAAACAGAATACTGACTGTGCCTCAGTTTCTTCATTTGTAAAATGAGGAACATGGTGGTATCTCCCTCTGAGAGTGTCTAAGGATGCTAAATATGACTACAGGTGTAAAAACCTTCACAGAGCACCCTGCTGCTCTTCCTCCTCCTTGGCAGTACAATTTCTAGCATGACATCTATTACCTAAATAGAGAATTTCAACATTAACTGGTCATTTAAATGAATAATGCTAAACACCAAAGAGAAAGAAAAAGAAACAAATAATGGCTTCTATGGTGATGCTTATGTTTTAAATTGTATCTTGTCCTTTTTTGTTGCTGATGCTTTTCCTGTCACAGTGAGCAGTCAGTAGTAATTTTTCCTGTTTTATTTCAGAAAAAATATCGATTACATGAACTGGGAAATGAAAAAATATATATACTTTAAAATACTGCATTCCAAAAATGCTCAAAGTATAATATGTGAATAAAATGCTATATGTGTCCCCTTTTAAAAAAATAAATTTACAGAGGCCAGAATCGGTTTCTTTAGTGAAATGCCATTCTCCTAACTGTGTAAGCTTTGGGTTACTGGTCAAACTATTTAGTGACAATCATGGTGATGGCCCCCTGAAGATCTGTCCAAGAAAAATTGGATTAAACAGCAGGTTTCCAAACCACTCTTCAACAGGAAATTACTCATTTTATATTATACTTCTTTAGCTAGTGTTTTTGGCATTATGTTATTTGTCGTACTTACATCTAGCCAAGTTTGTAAATTGAATTCTACAATGCACCTTTAAATGTTCTGAGAAACAGAATCTCTTGGGCTTGTTACACAGTGTGTTTTTGATCTTGCCAAAAATTCGAGGGAAGCCTAGTATAAAATAATATAAAATAATATATCCCATCTGCTTGAGAGATTAGCAAAAATGCAAAGATCATTATTGCTATAAATCTGTAGTATACTTATGTTATTATTATAAGTCTACAGTGTAGTTTTGAGGCTTTTGAGTCATGAAAGAAGTATCTGAAATAACAATCTAAAAGAGGATGGATGACACTGAAAACTCCAGTAGAGTACAAGTAAAAATTATCACCGACATGGCTCTGTCTTCTTGGGGAAAAGTAAATCTTTACAATAAAAGCACCTTAAAGTGAACGTGATATTGAGAGTGTAGATACAAAAAGAGGAAAATACTATGACTTCTGTCCCCATATAAAAGCTGTTCCCACCTTCCTTGGAGTACTGTGAACACTGAAAATTTCATCTCAAAACTAAATGTCTTATGAAGAGCTCTGGGAGCTAGAATGAATGAATGACTGAATGAACAAATGAATGGATGAATGAATGAATGAATGAATGAATAGCAAGTAAATGAATGGATGAGATATTTGAATTTAAGTGACTATTGAAAAGAATTAGTTTGTGTTTATAACAAAAGACATAATAAAATATAAGCTTCTATTACTCATACTATCACTATAGGGATTTAACTACTCTACTATTTAATCTAATTTTTCATCTTCTACAAACAAATTTATTTTTGTAACATGAAAACACTGAAGATACTTTTAAATTGCTAGTGAGTCCACACAATTTTGTCTATTTTAAAACTTTAAATCATAAATCATAAGATTTAGAGAGAAAATAATTATCAGAAACATTTTTTATAATGTATTTGAAGTCATTCGATTTTTTTTTATAATTTTCCCAATTTCTTCTCAGTGACAGTGAACTATACCATGTCACAGGATAAGACTGTTCAAGTCTCCAAGGTGTCAGCAAGTGCCTCTTGTTATTCCTCTCCGAAGTGAAGTTCTGTCTTAATACTTTGAGGGGAAAAGAAAACCTTTGGTGATGTTGAAGTTACCTTCAAAAACAAAAGCAAACATTTGACATGCTAAATTTAGGACAGAATACACTTGATTGTGTGGTGTCCTTTATTATTGTCTCCCTCATCCCCAAAGGACCCAATTCTTTAACAACCTACGTCTTGGACAGATAACCATATCTAACTTATGAATTTAAGAATCGCTCAGCTACTTGGAGAGCAGAGCAGACAGCAAACAACACTGGGTAGGAGAATATAATGGGTATAGATGAGGACGGAGGAGAGGAGGAAAAGAAAGATGGAGGGAGGGAGGAAGGGAGGGAGGAAACAACCAGGTTTCAGACTTCCTAAATGAGAGGAAGAGGAAAGAAGTTTGCAGAGAAGCTAGAAGCTGGGCAGCTAAGGACCACAGACAGAGCTCATATTTGAATTTCCATCAAAGGACAGGTTTTTAATATAGTTGCTAATCCAGATTTTAAAAATCACCAAAATATTTTCTACTAAAAAAAAGATACACTTAAAAATTAATTTGTGCTAGTTATGCTGACACATGCCTATTATGCCAGCACTGAGGATACTGAGTCAGGAGGAACACAACTTCAAGACCATCCTGGCCTGCATAGCAAAATCCTATCTCAAAAATCCATCCGTCTGTCTGTCTGTCTGTCTGTCTGTCTGTCTGTCTGTCTGCCTATCATTGACCTATCTATCATCTATAACTAAAACTAATATATAAGTTAGTACAAGTCTCTCATCTCAAATGGCAACATATGTGAAAACTGCCCATCTAGTTGAGCCAGGCATAGGCAGCAGGTGCCCTGTCCTTAGTGAGCCAGTCTGTCTTTATGAGAGTCTTGATCAGACTGCAGCAACCTGCCCTTGAAGCGGTAGTTTAACAACCTTTGCCCAAGCACTCTCTGGCTCTTTGCACATCTTTAATAGTTTCCTTGACAGACTATGAAGAACTGCCAGATGACAGTTCTATTTCATTTTTGTCAGTGGCTGGTGCTCCCTTTCTCTCTCTGGCGTTTTCTCAAGGGCACAATTCTATAAGTCAACGTGGCAATGTTCACGGTGGGGATTGCTCTTTCAACCACTGTACTGATGTAGCAAGAGCAAGTCCCAGACATGTCAAGATTTCAGGCCTTCAGAAAAGTAATCAAGGAGTATTTTATAAACTCTAATGTCCTTTCCATTGGAAGCAAATTGAAACTGGGGATTGGGATCTGATATTAAGGGTTTACTTTAAAACACTGCTGACAGAAGCATAAAAAAACCCCTTTGATTAATATACTGTAGGATTTTGTTCTCTTGGAAAATAAAGCACGAATGGTGTCCTTTTGTTCCCTGAGTTTTAAATAAAACATTTGTCATTATTTTACACTGTATATATCTAATTGCACAATTATTTCATTATATGGCACTAAAATATGATTTCAAACTCCTCCTGCATATTCTATCTTTTAAGTAAATAATCACTTAAGTCAAACATTATTTATTAAATTACATGACTCTTTACTGAACATAATTGAGATGTCAAGACTTTTTATTAGTTCTGCATAGTGAAATAATTGAAGAATTAATAATAAATTATTCCCTTTGTAAGTTAGAATAAATAAAAACAATTTCTAGGATTTTCTTTAAGAATGTGGGAATCTTGAAATTATCTCTCATTTAATTATGCTGATGAATATCACATGTTTCTTCAGGAAAGGTACAAAATGAGCTGGCTTTTCCTTCTGCTGAGAGTCAAGTGAGCTCATATACACTGCATGGATATGTAGGGTTCTTTAGATATTGTTTCTTTCAATTATCTCAGTGTGGAGAGGGAGTGTAGCTCATTTTAAACTTAAGTATGCTTGTATACTGAACATGACATTTTCATTATGATCATTAACATTCACATGTTATAAAATCACAGCCTTTACACTAGGTGTAGGGAGTAGGTGTAAAAACCAAGAAGTGCCAATGTTGGTTTCAAGATCAAGAAACTATTACAATGAGGGATGGAGAGTTGGCTCTGTAGTTAAAGTACTTGCTGTGTAAACGTGAGAACAAGAGTTTCTATTTCCAGGATCGGTAAATGCCAGGCAAGTGTGATAGCCAATGCACAGGAAATAGACAGAGGAAGCATCCAACCTAAAATGACTAAATAGGTGAGCTAGGAGTCTACATGGACACCCTGCCACAGAAAATAAAATGGAGAGTGATCAAGGAAGTTATTCATCATCAACTTCTCATCGCTACGTGCACACATACATACATAAGAACTCACATTCACACATGAATGCCCATACACATGCAAAAAAGGAACAAAGATGCTTTACTATTACACCTTTTGTACGACATCAGGCACCATGAATGGCATGGTGGTACGGATTCAGACTTTGCCTCGAGGAGCTTGGTTCACTAATACTCACAGCTGATCATAGTGCCCACTGAAAAGTAGATAGGACACATCAATAGGATTTATGTGAAGAGAGGAGTTCCTGTGTCTTAAGACAAAGATGGGACATGAACAAAAGAAGAGCAAAAGACTCAAGCTTATGCTTGAGCAAGAGATGCTTGAAGACTTACCTTCCCGCAGTACATCTTGCTACACTTGAGCATCAACACGATGTTAACAGCAGTATATCCTTAAAGGTAACTAAATACAGCTAAACATCACTATAGGCTGTTTTGATCATGGGGTCATGAATTAACAAAACTCTCCATTCTTTCAGCTGTAAAATTTTAGAATTAAGCACAAAATTTAAAACAAACAAACAAACAAACAATAATAACAAAACAAACCAATAGAGAGGTCAGACAGGGCTCTTGTTGGTCTGACATCAAATTATCTAACCAATCTAACTTTCCAATCCACAGCTTGTGCTCTGCACTCTGAAATTAGTATACCTCCCATGTGCCTATTTACTTCATATCATTTCATTTGTGGGACTTTAGATGTGTAGGTTTGGCTCAGCATGTAAAGACTTCCTGTAGGAAGAGGCATGTGTGTGCACGTGTGTTTTCTCTTACATTTCTGCTGTTGCTATTTGGCTCAAGAATGAATTTAAAGACTATGTACCCATACTCCATCACCCCTTTCATCAGTCTCTCTCAAGAGGTATCTCTCTCTGGTTTATGATGTAAAACAAAACAAAACAAAACAAAACAAATCAAAATCCTTTTATTTTAACAACTTTTGAAGGCATTCCTTTTCTGCCATTCTACATTGCTTCTTGCTTTGCGTAGCTCACTCCACTTTTGTTGTTCAGTGCCACTATTTTTTAGTTCTTGAAGATGCATCTTTGTCTTCATGTAGTTCTGCCTTGCTTCATCATCCACTGTTGATAGCCTTGTGGGCCATCTCTCATCTATGAGTTTATTCAAGAACAATGGAAATATCTGTCTACGGAAACAGTTGTTACGGTCGCCTATACTTATCACTAGAATGTGCCAAGTGTTTTCCAAAGTAATTTAATCATTTTGCTTTTTCCACCAGCCATATGTGTTTGCTGCTGACACCCAAGTAGCAAAAGCATTTTTGAGTGTATCTCTTTTACTTGGATGTGCAATGAAATCTCATTGTGGCTTTCACTTGGATTTCCAAACTACTAATGACATGAAGTACTCATGTTTGGAACCCATATGTACTATTTGGTGAATAATTTTTATTGTATTTTAATGTATTTGTAATTTTACTATTACCTATATCACTTTATATCAAGGTTTCAGTTTGATTTTGCTTTGTTTTGTTACCCAGTATAAAGCAGAGAAGTATGCCTCTTGAGAGAGATTGAGGAAAGGGTGATGGAGGATAAGTATACAGTCTTTACAATCATTCTTGAACCAAAGAGCATACCCCAGAAATGTAAGAGGAAACACACACACACACACACACACACACACACACACACACACACACACACACAAACACACACAAACACTTATATGCACTTATTACTTGGTTACTTCTGGATTTGGGCAATTTTTCTAGATTAAGTCAATCAGAATTTTGGGTGCGCATAGTTTTTATCATCTGAATAAATCACCTATAAATATAATTGCTCTATAGGATGTTGTCTGTCTCACATTATATTTTCTAACTGAAAATTTGTGGTGAAAATATGTGCTACATAGACTTTATCAGTTTAATGGGTATTTATAAGATAAAATTATTGAATATTCCAATGTCTGATAATAGCATACCTACTCATATTAATCATCTCTAATTTTTCTCAGAAATATTTTATAGTTTTCAATATATAAGTCATATATACCAAAATAATGTTCAATTTCACATTTTCATGACATTATACATGGGTATTTCAAGCGGAATATCCCAAATGTTTGGTGTTAGCATATAAAAATAATAGTATTTTACAAATTGAATAGATCATCTACATTATTTGTTGAAGTAACAAAACCTATTTAGAAAGGCATTTTTCTTTTGGCTCAGCTCTATATAGCTCATGATAGTGGGAGATCCTGGAGGGGAGGAGCTTGAGGCTGTGATTCACATTACATCAGCTGTCAGCAAACAGGGAGAGATGGACCCTAGTGCTCAGCTTAGTTCCTTCTTTTTGTGCATTCTTGGACCACGTCCCATGGGGCGATGCCACACACACACTTAGGAAACCTCAATTTACCCCATCCAGAAACTCCCTCAGACTTTCAAGAGGTTTGTCTTCTGGCGACTCTGTCTTCTCAAATTGACAGCTGAGATGAAGCTCACACTGGCCTTCTGACGTGTGATCTTACTATGTTCTTTTAATGATTCTAGTAGTTTTTCTGTGGGCTTTGCTGCACATAACAAGATGGTGATCTCTGGAAACAAAATGTCCCTCTTTCTTCCTGAACAGTCTGCTTTCATTATTTTGCTTTATTTCTGGTAAGGCCAATGAGAATTGTGCTAGACAGAACAGTGAGATGATAAAAGGGGTTAGTTAATATGAGAGCACCATGAAAAGGCAAACAGATAAATGTGAGCAAAAGAGTCACAATGCATGTGGCAGAAAAGCAGAAGGGAGACATTGGGAAGAGGACAGTGACCAGGATGTGGTGGAGGCTCCTGCAGGGTAGCAAGCATGAAGGTGAACCTGCAAGGAGTATACATGGAAACCCCAAAATTAAACCATGTGTGTGTGTGTGTGTGTGTGTGTGTGTGTGTGTGTGTGTGTGTGCATGTGTGCGTGCGCATAAGCGTACATGTATATGTAACTTCTATTTCCAGTTGGTAAGTACAGCAATCAAGAATGGAGCCTCTGAACCACACAGGTTAGAGTGCGTACACTGACTTTTTTGCCTACTGGCAGTTAGTGCTCCATACAGAATACTGACTCTGCCTCAGTTTCTTCATTTGTTAAATGAATATGGTGGTATTCACCTCTAAGAGTTTCTAAGGATGCTAAATATGACTGCATGTGTGAAAAACATTCACACATGTATAGATACATATAAGTGAATATATACTATATAGTGATATATGGTTATTTGCTAAATGGGTTTCCTACATTTATGGAAATGACCATATTCTTTTTTATTGGATAATTTCTTTACTTATATTTTAAATGTTATCCCCTCTCCAAGTCCCCCCCCTCCAGAAACCCTCTATCCCATCCTCTCTCTCCCTGTTTCTACCCATCCACCCACTCTTGCCTCCCTAACTTGGTATTCTCCTACACTGCAGCATCAAGTCTTCACACAACCAAGGGATTCTCCCCTATTGATGCCTGACTAGGCCATTCACTGCTACATATGTAGCTGGAGCCATGGGTCACCCCATGTGTACTCTGGGGTGGAGCTCATTGGTTGCTTCAGGTGTACTCTTCAGTTGGTGGTTTAGTCCCTGGAAGCTCTTGACCACCAGAATGATTTCCAGAATGGTTGTACCAGCAATCCCACCAATAAAGGAGGAGTGTTCTTCTTTTTCTACTTCCTTGCCAGCATCTGCTGTCACCTGAGGTTTGATCTTAGCCATTCTGACTAGTGTGAGGTGGAATCTCAGGGTTGTTTTGATTTGCATTTTCCTAATGACTAAGGATATTGAACATTTCTTTAGGTGCTTGTCAGCCATTCTGTATTCCTCAGTTGAGAATTCTTTGTTTAGCTCTGTACCCCATTTTAATAGGGTTATTTGTTTTTCTGGAGTCTAACTTGTTGAGTTCTTTGTATATATTGGATAGTAACCCTTTATCAGATGTAGGATTGGTAAAGATCTTCCCCCAATCTGTTGGTTGCTATTTTGTCCTATTGACATGTCTTTGCCTTACACAAACTTTGCAACTTTATGAGGTCCCATTTGTCTATTTTTGATCTTAGAGCATAAGCCATTGGTGTTGTGTTCAGGAAAATTTCTCCTGTGCCCATGTGCTTGAGGTTCTTCCTTTCTTTCTCTTCTATTAGTTTCAGCAAAATGGCTGGATATAAAATTAACTCAAACAAATCAGTAGCTTTCCTCTACTCAAAGGATAAACAGTCTGAGAAGAAATTAGAAAAATGACACCCTTCACAATAGTCACAAATAATATAAAATACCCTGGTGTGATTCTGACCAAGCAAATGAAAGATCTGTATGACAAGAACTTCAAGTCACTAAAGAAAGAAACTGAAGATCTCAGAAGATGGAAAGATCTCCCATGCTCATGATTGGCAGGATTAGTATAGTAAAAATGGCCATCTTGCTGAATTCAACCTACAGATTCAATGCAGTCCCCATCAAAATTCCAACTCAATTCTTCATAGAGTTATAAAGAGCAATTTGCGAAATCATTTGCAATAACCAAAAACTCAGGATAGCGAAAACTATTCTCAACAATAAAAGAACTTCTGGAGGAATTACCATCTCTGACCTTATGCTGTAGTATAGAGCAATAGTGATGAAAAAATGAATGGTATTGGCACAGAGACAGACAGGTAGTTTAATGGAATAGAACTGAATACAGAAATGAACCCACACACCTATGGTCACTTGATCTTTGACAAAGGAGCTAAAATCATTCAGTGAAAAAAGAGACAGCATTTTCAACAAATGGTGCTGGTTCAACTGGCAGTCAGCCTGTAGAAGAATGCACATCAATCCATTCTTATCTCCTTGTACAAAGCTCAAGTTCAAGTGGATCAAAACCATATTCTTTTTTTAAAGCCTTCTTCATTAAAGAATTTGTAGTGATTGCTTTTAAATACTCAATTAAGATCATGTCAGCATAAGTCCTATTTGTTCCTGATGTACAAGCATTTAATATAGTGTTAGATTTAAGTTTCCTCAGTGTTCTTCCATGCTATTGTGTCTATTCACCTGTGGAATATTGGTTTGTATTTTTAATTTCTCTCTCTGTCTCTGTTTTTCTCTGTGTGTCTCTCTCCATCTCCCCTTCCTTCCTCCCCCACCTCTCTCCTCTCTCCTCTCTCCTCTCTCCTCTCTCCTCTCTCCTCTCTCTTGATTATGGCTACTTTGGTATCAAGTCCTTTCAGACTTCACAGAGTGTGATGGACCCATTTCCTCATTTTGGCCAGACTTTGAGAGACTTGGTACCATTACTTCCACAAACATTTTTTAGAATCCTCAAACAACACTATCTAGGCTCTGGGAGTTATTTGTGGGGAGGTTTTGTGTTTTCAATTCTATTTATTTAAATGTGGAGGATTCTTGTATAAGCTTTTGGATTTTGTGTTTTTATCAAATTTATTGTGTTTTGTTATCATTGTAATGTTCTTAGTAGCTGTGAATATGACTCATCTAACATTCCATCCTGTGGTATTGATTTTTCTCTGGAGTTTCTTCATTAATTTTACTTCAGGCTCTTTAAATACATTGTTTCTTTAAAGACAAAGTATATTATTTCCCTCATTTTCTTCCTACTTTATTTATGTCAATCTTGTTATTTCTTTCTCTTGACTTCAATATCAGCTTGCTCCTCCATTTCCAGTGCCCTACAATATAAATTCAGATTCATTGTATCATTTGATCGCAAATGAATTTATCCTCTGCATTTCCTCAAAGCTCTGTTTGGCAGCGTTCCACAATTTAGTATCTTGTGTTTTCATGTTCCATCTAATTCAAAATAATTGCTAATTTCCATTGTGAATTTTTTATTTTTGCTTGACATACACGTCCACCTCCACCCCACCCTCACCAACCCCATATATATGTATGTATGTATATATATGCTGTTCTACACAATTTCCAAATGCCTGAAATTTTCCTAGCTATCAACATTTCAAATACTGATTCCAGGTATGATAGTCATAGCATGTACATTATACAATTTCAAGTCTGTTATATTTATTGAGATTATTTTAGTTTCGATTATGGTATGTCTTTGTGAGTGTATGATGTCTATTTTTCAAAAGAAGTATGAATTTTGTCCTTTAAGGCTGGAGTATTCTACAAGTATCAATCAGGATAAGTTGTTATGTAGGCTTCTCAAGTATTGTTCTTGACTGTGATCTATGTATTCACTCAATTATTGAGCAGGAGATTCAGTTGCTTGTGACTTTAGTAACTTTGCTTTCAGTTCTATAAGATTTTGCCTTCTTGTTTTTATTAGAAACAGACACAACAAGGATTGTTACGTTTTATTGATACATTGACCTTCTGCCTTGTGCTGAATCTCTCTTTATAAATGTAATAATCATTACTTGGATATTATTTGTCTAATATTTATGTAGTATAACTAATTTTTTTTTAGATTTAGCATGATGAATCTTCCTTCTTTTTTTCTAATTTTAACCTCCCTGTGCTCCATATTCAAAGAGTGACTCTTACAGACAACATACAGAACATCATCCAACATTTATAATCTCTAAATACCATGTTTAAAATTGTACATGCAACACATGTATGCAGTGTCTGTAAGGCCAGCAGAGCATGTCTAGTTCCCTGGAACTGCAGCTACATGTGAATATTAGCCACATAATGTGAGCTCTTGAAACCAAGAGCAGTATGTGCTCTTTCTGGTGGACTCATTTCTCCAGCCCATTGTTTTCTCGTTTAAACTGTCTCCCCTTCCTTTTCTTGTATGGGGTATGTGCTGGGGATTAATCACAAGACAGCTATATCCCCATCCCTCTTTGTTCTTTGAATTTATTTTCTCCTTTCCAAATTTTGGAATTTCTTTTGCTAAAGTTTCCATAGTTACAAAGCCAAAGTCCTTAAATTTAGAAGGCATATATCTTCTATTACATCAATATTCCTAATTTTGAGTATATTTATAGTATTTTCTCATTCTGAAATATGGTATTTCCCAATATCCATACAGACATAACTCACTTTCTGGAAGTGTTCCTCGGTCACCGTTATTCTCCTGTTTCACATTTTATCATACTTTCTAATCCTCACCCCTAATCACTCTTACTCTGCCTAGTTTCAGAAACACTATAATCAATATTTTAGGTGTTAAATTTATTGTTCATATTTTTCTTCTCTCCTTCATGAAGAAGACCTTCAGGAGATCAAGTATTTTGGCAATTTCTTCATTGCTATGTCTCTAATTCCTAGAATGGTATCTTGAACGTAATTGACAAATGTTTTAAACAAAACAACTCATTAGCAGATGGAAAACACAGGAGGAAAATTTCTGTTTGCAGTGATTACAATGACATATAATCTAGCTCTTCTGCAACATTTGTAAAAAAAAATGTTTGAGATGGGATTTTATATGAATCCTGTTCTTACATCATAATTCAATGTTGTTTGAGCCATTCTGTAAAATAAAGTATAAATAGAGTCATTCCATGAAACAATATATGTAAAAATGAAAATTAATGATGAAGAGCATAATAAATAAGAAGCTGCACATTTCGTGTGATCTAAGAACATTTAAAGTGTGTTTGTGCACATACACCACTTTCTTTACTTTCTGATACATAACTGAGTACAAAATTCCATCATTTAAAATTTGACCTTAGATTTCATGGGAACTTAGACTTTCATTAAAATGTGACTATTCATTGGAGGGGAGAAATATATTGTAATAGTATTGCCTAGATTTAGAGTTAGAAGAGAGTTTATTGACATGTTCAAGGCAAGTGTTTTGGAAATGAGACTTGTATGCCAAAGCATAGATTTCTTGTGAGTCAGTTGATCACCTTCGTATTTCTGCTAATGTCATCTCTTGTTCAGCCTGAGTAGCCATTGGACATACAGTAGTTCCTGTGTCTGTTGATTAAGAGAGGAATTCAGAGGAATTCTCTGGTGGGCAAATTGAAAATTCAGATAAATATTTTTCTATCCTAGTACCCTATGCTTAATATTCTATGTATCACCTTCATAGCTTAATTGATTTAAGTATATGTAAATGGACAATGGAGTGGTGATGACTAATTGATAAAATTTGCTTGAATAGACTAAAAATGAAATGGACTTGATAACAATGTCAGCAACAAAGACATTTGAGTTCTACTTACATGCAATAAAATCTCTCAGTCTAGGATCACCATCCTAGATTGCTTTTCTATTTGTAAAATTAACAACTAAAAGCTGTGGAGCCTAATATTTTCCAGTATAATTTATCTAGAAACAAACAAACAAAAAGCTCAAACACAGGCAGAAGGAGGCTTTGTGGTCTCAAGGGTGATAGTCTTAATAGTCTAAGTGGTTCCTTCAGGGTAGGGAAACTTGAACAGTCCTTTAGTTTTAGAAAATGAAATAAAAATAAAGGCTTTCTACTTCCAACTCCACATGGATTTATAGAGTGCAAATCAATTATTTACAGATTGTAAATTAATAGCCCAGTGACAACATCTTCAACAAGTTAGAATCTTTCAAACTGATAGAAGTGAAAGATGAGAAAAAGATTAAAAGCTAAGGCATGAGAATAGTATTTTGAAAAGTAGATACTTCAATCACTGATGTGATGAACTAATCTATTATTTTCATTCAAGTTTCTTATTTCTTTCTACATTTCTCAAGAGCCACTTGGAGTCTTATTGCTCGGGCAAGCATGATTATAGCCAGAATCTTTACATTTTTTCAAACTCCCATCCAACTGTAAATGATCTTGTGAGGGTGACACGGGAAGCCCTCAGGATTGGCTGGGGTGACATCACTCTGGCTATGGGACGTTATGTACTTGAGGCAAAGCAGCTCACTCTGCCTTTGCTGAGATAAACTTACTTAGAATATATTTTTCTACCACCTATTTGTCTTTGCCTTAATTTTTATGGTTGACTTACAGCAAATGAAAGACTGGTAATCTAGCAAATCCATGACATAGTTATTCTTATTTGGTCCTGAATTGCTCATGCTAATACCTCATAAAATAGATATCCTCATTCTATTTCAATCATTAATAACTTCATTTGGCCACTGAGATTCCTGGTAATAGTATTTGTCATGCAGATTGTAATAACTGTTGACATATATGAAGTATGTCTCTTCAGATAAGGGATTAGTCCACCTCCATTTAAAAATAAAATCAACTTTTAATTCTAGAATTTTAGATATAAGAAAGATTATATAGAATATGGTACATAGATTCTCTAAATTAAGCTTCTGATTTAAAACATTAATTAATTTCAACTACATTGTGGTTCATTTCATCCATGTGCACTAATTAATATAGTTCATCTGTTACCAGTGTGTCTCAAGCTTCCTAATTCTGCAACCCTTTAATACAATTTTTCATGTTGTGGCAATTCCCAACCATAAAGTTATTTCATTGCTACTTCATAACTCTAATTTTGCTATTGTTATGAATTGTACTATAAATATCTGATATAGAGGATATGTATATGTAGCCCCAAGGAGCCATGACCCATTTTGAGAAGAACTGTCACATATATTCATATGTAGTTAACTGAAATCCATAACTTACTAAGTTTCCCTTACCTTTGAACTGATATTGTATAGGGAGCAGAGAAAGCCTGTGGAATGAATATCTTTTGATGAAGGTGCAGTCATGTTAACAACTTCAAATAGTTGGGATCAGAAGGATGGCAAAGCCTTCCAAGGGACTGAAGGTGACTGTTGACAGATTGTGCGAAAATTTTCACCAGAGCTTCCTCTCTTCATATATTTATGGCCTAAAGATTGATCCCCTGCAGAGATTCCTCCTACAGAAATTAGCTGCATATCATAAACTCTGCCTCCCTATTTATCTGTATGTAATAATCCAACCTGTAATAACTGTCCAGCTGTATGCAATAATTCCACATCTCTATTCAACTCTACTTAATAAACACACTGAGATTCTTGGGTCCTGGGACTTCTCCAATGGAGACTCCAGACCATCTAATCCCATTATTCTGTCTGTGTAGCCCTTTGACGTTACTCCATTTCTTCATCGTCCCAGTTATATCCAAATCATGGAACCATGATAGATACCACACCGTGTCCCCTTTCTCTTACAGTGTGTTATTTTGAATTCCACAGTAGATTTAAAGTCGTGTTTTTTGGTTGTTAGTTTCTTAGCCTTTTCTGACTTCTTGATCATGACATTTTTAAGAATTATTGATAAATATTGTTGAATACATTTTACATCTATTGGCATTTTCTCAAGATACTTCTTATGCATTGACTAAATTATAAGTTGGGATAGGAAGATAATAGAGGTAAAAATGCCTTTCTTACTATATCAGATCAGGATTCGTGTTAGCAAAATGACATCATTTTAAGCTTAAACTTGACCACCTGACTGAGATAGGGCATGCCATGTCTTCCAACTGTGAAATTACTATTTCTCTTTCCTTTAGAGAGGCACTACATGCAGCCAACTTGAAGTAATAGCAAGTTATGTTCTATCTCCTCGAGGATATAGTATCTACATAAATTATTTAGAATTCCCCTAGATGGGAGACTCATCTATTTTCTCAAATTTCTTTGTTCAATTATTTATTCATATAAGTAGGGATCATGGGTATTTGTTTAATCAAATTCTATTTTATTTATTTTGTTATTTCTTTTATTCTAGCTCTGGGCATTGGAAGCAGCTCTTTAGTTGTCTCTCATGTCCTTGTAAAGTACGTGTGTGTGTGTGTGTGTGTTTATAGTTTTTCCTTGGTTTTGGTGCTATCTTCTCATCTTTTAAGTGTTTGTTACAATCTAAAACTCATCATTCATTTAGGTGTATATATGATCACTGCTTCTGTGAATCACTATTTTGATTTTTTAAGCTAGCAAGCAAAGAAATATTGTAAACTGAACTCTATGAATTAAAACATTTTATAATTAACTATTAAAATCTTCATGAAGATTAACATTAATTCAACTGGCATCTCATTAACCCATCATATCAAAAATTATTCTAGCCTCAAACTCTTGATTATTTATAATTTCTTCTGTAATGAGAAACATGTTTCTCAGCATCCTCCACTTACACACTTCATGTTTCATTTCAGCACACATGCATAGTGCCAATAGAATTATGATTCCAACCTCATTTCCCAATGGTGGACAATACTATAAGTGAGACTACAGTGCTTATGTGCAATTTCAGATGTTTTTAATCTTTCAAATTCTACTCATTTCTAAAGTTGCACAAGTAAGCACTTCTAACCACTTAGTCAAGTAAGGTCATGGCACATATTACATGTGGTTTTTTAGAACCTCTTTAAATGTTTTCTGAAAACATACATATCATGGTTCATTCTGTGGGTTTTGAGAAGTACATTTCAATATTGTATAGGATAGCTTAGTATGAAAGAAATACCTAGTATCTCTAGTGACTCGGTTGATTTGTTTCCTATTATTTTTCATTTAACAATCTCTAGTGACTCAATTTATCTATTTGGTATTACTTTACTTTTCAAAACTAATTTTGAATAATTATCTAGGTGTTTTTACTTGTAACTGTAATTCCACATTAATCATGCTAAGGGATGGTATAAGGCCAACTTGTCCTAAATAGTGAATTCTGGGTCATCCTTGGTCCTATATGAATTCCATAAGACAAGTGTTAGAAGGCATAAACAGGAGATCCTTGAGGAAATCTGGCTATTGAGACTAACCATATAGATGAGCCCTATGTTTGATTGAAAGGTTCTGTTTCAAAGTATAAGCCATAATATTCTGGATATCAGCCTTAGCTTTCCATATGCTCATGAGCTCTACACATGTATGCCTAGATACAGTTGAATACACACACATACATACACACACATATGCACACACATAACATACATGCATAAATAAACATGAAATGATAAAGAAAAAAACAAAACAATGAATCAATTCATCAAACAAATAATAGCCATAACTGGTTCTTCAAATTGTATCACTTCTCAAGCTAGTATTTTTAGGAGTAAAATGAGTTTAAGTACTCTGGTCTTTTGTGACTTGATAGTTCACTCATTATTTTTCAGAAAAATTATGTTGTATGGATGGACCATAGTTTGACTAATTCCTGAAAGAAATTTTTGTTGCTTTCTGTTTCTGATTATGAATAAGGCATCTATAAACATTCATGGAGCTACAACTTTTGAATCAATCAGATAACTATAGAAAAACAGTTGTTAGATTATAGATTATCTATGCTAATTGTATAAGCATGGGCCAATTTATTTTCCAAATTATCTGCAACTTTTGTGTTCATGTTTTCTGTAGGTTTTTATGAAATCTGACATGTTTTATTGGGCAATAGAAATCAAGAATTTAAATTAATCTGCAGTAATGCATATTAATCTGGCTTCCAGTTGGATAATATATTTTCTATCATGTTCTAGTTTGCTTCTCTTCTTGACTTTAGACATTTTGTCACATATAGCTCCTTCACTATATGTACTACTTTATTTCTGTTGTAATAAAACATCCCAACAGAAAGCAGTTTAGGAAAGAAACTGTTTATTCAGGAAAGAAACTGTTTATTAATTATAGGACTCCATAATAATATCCACCATTGTGGTGCGGTCACACTGACAGGAGTTTGAGGCTTCTAGTTACATCCAAAGATAAGAAAGATCACAAAAAAAATATTAATACCCATTTACTTGATTCTTTGTGTTCAGATTGGTCACCACTCATAAAATTCAGGACTCCATGCCTATGGAATGGCATTTTCACAGGGGGCTAGATCTTGCCATACCAATTACTTTAGGACAATCCTTCATAGAAATACCATCAGGACAACCCAATGTTAACAATCTCTCAGTGAAACTCTCTTTCTAGATGAAGCTAGGAGTTGTCAAATTGACAAAACTCTCACACTAAAATAAAATCTATTCTTTTTGCACACCAAACGAGTATGGCTATTAACTACAGGGTAAAGTGTCATTTTATAATCTTATAAATAAAACTTAATCTTTTATTCAGGCTCTGTATATCTGGATGATAATCTTAAATGCTTAAAGAATGCCTCCATTATTGAATTTTCTTCTGTTTTTATTTCTATGATTTTCCCTGGCTATAGAAATATTTTTGTCCCATTTCACTGAAGATCACATCCTATATATTTTTTATTTCTCACACTATACATGACAAAAGGCATTTAGGGGCTAAAATAGGCAGAATATGGTAGTTGGTCATCTGAAAAAAGATTCAGTCAGGCTTCTCTCATACAAGGGAGGCTTAGATTTATTGAACAGTAATTAAGCTTCCCCCCGACTCTTGAGAAAACCATAGCCATATGCTAATGGATCTATAGCTGATTTGTAAACTAAGTGTCGGTTTTGTTTCCTCAGATGAAGTGATAAGATGGGAACTATGGACTGAGACCAGAGAATTTCCTCCTCTGTTCTATGTCTATACCTAGGCCAATCTAATCTGTCAAGCTGACTGATTCAAACTGGCTTCTCTTGGTTTCAGACTGTATTGCTCTGCTTGGCCTCAAAGTAATCCTGGCAATATGCTCTAATCTTCTGACGCTTTCTCATTCTCTGACTTGTTTTGTCTTCCCCTGCATCTAGCTTGTGTTCTTTGCAACTTGTCTCTGTAAAACTGTCCTAATCAAACTGCCATATGCACCTCCTCCTCTCTCCCTACTGCTGTTCTTTTAAGTTGCTTCTCTTACCTGTCTGTTCTCATGATAGTTGTGAGCATTGGGCATATCCTATCTCTGACTTATTCTGTCAAGTCTTTCTTTGAATTGTCACTTTGACCCTCAGTTAAATGTCACTTTCAAATATAGTTGCTTCCTTCTACAAAGTAACTTTACTTACATTATTTTGAATTAAAGATGTGAAATAAGGGCATATCGTTATTTCCTCCTGAGGGATTAAACGTGTGTTATTCCACTCAGATCACACAGACCAAGAAATTCTTTAAATGTGATCCCTTGCCAGAGTAGCCATATTACTGGGTTAAAATTCCTTTATACTGAGCTATAAAGATGGCTCAGAGGTTATGGGCACTAGCTATTTTGTGAGAGGTTCTGAGTTCAATTACCAAAAACCATATCATGATCATCTATAATGAAATCTGGTGCTTTCTTCCTCTTCTTCTTCTTCTTCTTCTTCTTCTTCTTCTTCTTCTTCTTCTTCTTCTTCTTCTTCTTCTTCTTTCTTTCTTTCTTTCTTTCTTTCTTTTTTTTCTGTTTTTGAGACAGGGTTTCTCTATATAGCCCTTGCTGTCCTGGAACTCACTTTGTAGAACAGGCTGGCCGCGCACTCAGAAATCTGCCTGCCTCTGCCTCCTGAGTGCTGGGATTAAAGGCATGTGCCACCATGCCCAACTTCTTTTAAAGTATTTAAATAAATAAATACTTTAAAATAAATGCCTCTACACTAATGGTCACATTTATATTCCTGGAAATACTACTTAGGTCAATGTGGGGTCTTCTCTAAAACAGTAGCTACCAGAAGTTTTGTCACTTCATAGTAGTCTATGCTCACTCTTCAACAATTCATCAAAATTGTCCTGTACTTTTTCTACAACAGTTTATGGCTTCAACTTCATTAGTTTTACATAAACAGTCTTCTACTTTATCTCATTCAGTGCTTCCTATCTGATAGAGAACACATCTATCATATAACTATGCATAGAGCCCCCAAAGCTGTTGCTTTTTAATATTTTGAGCTTTTATATGTAAAACTGGGAAGAGCAATTTGCAAGGGTATTTCATAGTAGAAGTTAATCTTAAAATTTTACATATTCCTATAGTCAGGGCTCTTATAGGTTCTTTCCAAAAACTGTTTGATTTATTTTTCCAAATATGCCATTTAAGTACTTATTATCATTGTCTCAATTTAGTATGAAAAAAAGATGGACATATTAAATCTTAATTTTTTTTAAGTTGGATAAAAACTAAGATATAAGTGCTTAAAATGATATTTAGAAACAAAAGTATTTTTTGTGGGAAGTGTTGAGTTTAAAGGTATTGTTACTATCTGGCAGGAGCAAGACTTATTTGCTTATGATGTTGTCTTTGATAGCTTGACTTAAGAGTCAGTTTTGAGTGGGTGGGGGTGGGAAAAATTCTTTCTATATTAATACATTTATAAATGATCACTTTATGTTATATTTAAATTCTATGTTGTTCTTTGTATACATACTTCAGGATTGGATTCCCAAAGGTTTGGAGTGATGTTCTTCTGGTAACTTCACATAATAAGCTGCTGTAGATTAGACTCAATATAAATTAAACAATGCCAAATGCAATGGTAAGTAAACTTCAGAGCCTTTCCTGACAAATGGCATTGCCATTTGTTCTACATTTAAATATACTTTCTCTACTTTGTATGTAGCAATACAAAAACACACACTCATGAAATATAATCAAAACTGAAACAACTCTCTTCATTCATATCTGTAAAAATACTACAGTTGAAAAAATGGATTGAAGAAGTGAAGTGATGTTCTCACAGATTCACTATGATGTATGAGATAAAAGAGAACCATTAAATTATATATCTTATTTATGGGAAAACAGAAGTGGGCCCTATGGATTGTCAAAAGCTGTGAAATATAACTCAGCCTAGTAATGCATTGTTGCTAATCACTCTCCTGTTTGTCTGAGCCTCAGCAGTAAGATAGCTTGCTCAGTAGTGGCTCAGTGGGTTATTTGTTTTCATGACATTTAGGGGACTGTTTTCATAATTAATGTTTACATTATACTAACTAGTGGCTCACATACTCTTTAGAGAAGGCCTCTGTTCATGTGACACAGAACCCTGGTAGTATGCCAAACCTAGGAATGTTCACTTAGTGTCAATAGCAAGTTGAAGAACTGTGTGGGAAGTACTGGTTGCCATTGTGCTCAGGTGATTGAAGAAAGGTGATTCATGGCAAACCCTCTGAAGGAGCTGCTGAATAGGGCACAGCTAACTCCTGGGTGGGCTAAAGATCCTATATCCACAATGATTTTGGACACAGACTATAAATAAAGCTTGTAAGGTTTGCATATAGTGACAATGGTGTGACTCATCCCTCAAAATCTTATCTAACAATATGGTTATGAAGAAAGGGTACAATAGTTCCTGAAGCTCAGTTGTCTGTGGCCTGAAATATTTCAAGTAAGATATCAGAATTGCATTGGGGTGACAAAGTTAAAATTCATGGAAAAAAAATATACATTAGAGTGTATGTGGTTGCCTTACAAAAAAAGTAACATATTCAAGTATATAGCCAGAAAAAAAATGGCAATTAATATATATTAGAATCATAAGGTAACATTCTTCATTATAAGCATTCTTAGTATAAGATCCATACTGAGTATTGAAAGAAAGGTAAGTTTTTATTTATCACATCAATTTTCTGAAAAAATAAGCTTATATAAGCTTATATATCCAGTTTGATAAGAGATTCAGGAGCCTTAACAAATTCTTCAAGTGTATATTAGCTACATAACAACAATGACATAGTGTGAGAAAATTGTATATATAATTAAAATTAAGATATATATATATATATATATATATATATATATATATATATATATATATATATATCTTAAACTGAGGTATATTTTAAATACTGCTTTAGACTTAGGTAGATGCAGATGTGAGTCCCAGCCACATTGTTTTTCATGACTTGGGCAAACCGGATTTCTTCTTGGTAAAGTAGAGCTACCAAGTGATAACAATACTTCTCTAGATAGGATTTGTAAATGCAATTGTATGCCTAAGATATCATTGGATTTCAGTAAATGTCAATTCCAAGACAGGATTTAAGGGTTGGTGTGTGGTTCACAATTTGAAATAATTCTGCAGTAACCCAGAGCACCTTGAGTGACATTTGCAGTGATCACTGAGATTGTACTAGGCACCATCGTCATCAGAAATTCAAGCCTTAGATGTAGCCACATGAGATATTATAAGAAGTTAATAATTGAAAATGTGCCTATTTCAAGTGATTTTGGCCATATTATCTTTTAAGTGTGAAATATAGGTATCTGTTGTTGGTAAAGGTGATTAATCACTAATTAGCATAATTGGTCTTAGAAATAACTTTTCATTGTTGAAATAAATTGCATTCACATTACATAGAATAGACAGAATATTTTTTTAAAAAAAACATATTACACTTCCCTAAATAGAAATTAAGAATCCCACACTCTTTATAACTTGTGGCTTTACCCAGTATATAATACAGATTTTTCAGGATCATAAAATCCTGATTCTAAGATATTGCTCTACTAGCCTATAGTGGATCCTGTGCATAGTAGGCATACTGGATAAGTAAAGAATTAGAGAATATATCAATTGTTCAACCTGCTCTGTGCCTGCTTGCCAATAGAAATAGTATGATACCCATTATCACATTTATGCTTTAATTTGACTAGGAAGTTTTTCTTATTGGAAAGTATTTAGCTGTAATTTTATACATGGTACTTGTAATTGTCTATTAAACTATCTATAATAAATATGGTTTGGGCTAGTTTTTAGTGAGAGTCAAACTAAAGACTCCAGTCATACCAAAGGAAAAGGAAAGGTGAACACAGGTCACTGGGCAATGACAAGCAAGGAACACACAGGTAATGAGATCCAAAGAGGGGAAAGATCACAGATGAGGGCAGTGAGAGTTTGGAAAACTGATGGATGTGACATGGCAGGGGGAATAGGCAGGTCACCAGTCTGCAAGAGAACTTTGATGATCTAAGGTGATCTGTATCCAGAGAAAGGGTACAACATCTGTCTAGGTAATATCCATCTTTGCCCATGGATAAGTAAAGGTAAGGGTGATGAAGTAGAGGAGAGTAGGGACAATAGTTGTAAGGGAGATTCCCATTCAGCCTTCTCTATCACACCCTTTAACCCCTTTCTGACTTTTTTCAAACTCCATAAACACTTCATAAAGGTACAAACATATAACGGTAAAAACCCTTTGGAAGCTAGACTGATCATTTGCACAAATTAAGACATATGCTTTAACATACCACTTAACAGTATCACTTATAAACATGTGTGAGTCCAAGAGAAATGAAAGCAAGAACACATACGAAAACTTGTATGTATATATTTACTGCAGCTTCATTTTTAACTGTGCAAAATACATGAGCTCAAACAGCCATTCATTTCTGAGTGTATCTATAATTGATGAAACAATATATAATGGGATGCTGCCAAGAGAATGAAAACACATTCTTGATAGTCTGAGATTATAGGAATATATATATATATATATATATATATATATATATATATATAATATGTATATATTATATATATATACATATATATACACATATATAATATATGTATAATATATATATATATATATATATATATATATATTAGAGTGTGTGTGTGTGTGTGTGTGTGTGTGTGTGTGTATGTGTGTGTGTAAATTTGTTGTTCTACGGGCATGAGGAAGTAGCAAAATTCTAGGAGGAAATGACAGGGCACAGAGGAAGGCCATAACTAGAAGAGACTTCAAGCATAGGAAAAATGGTGAAAAGGTGGTTTTAATTTACAGACTGTTCTGGAAGTTGTCCTAACATTCCATAAATGTTGTCTACCCTATTTATGAAAGGTGTCAACTTTGGGCATCCAAATGACACACAAATAGGGCATTTTATGTTTCTCTGGATACCGTGCTCTCAAGAATCGCAAGCTAAGCAACACTTCACTAGTTTCTTTCCATTTTTTTTAAAAGTAACACAAGTTTCTCCTTACAAAACCACTGATGCAAAGGTCTTCTAAAATAGAAACTGCCATTTCAAATTTTAGCATAGGAATGGAATTTCCTTTGTGAACTCAAGGCTTGCTGTACACAAGACCAAGAAAATACAAAAAAGAAAGAGACTCTTTGGGGAATTTGTAATGGAACTCTTAAGTTGTATGAATCTTTGCATAATGTAGAAGTCTGCTGGGAGAAATACTATACTTGTAACTAAGAGCATATTCCCATAACATTTGGAAGTTAAAACTTGTAAGTAGTGTAGTAATCAGTGGAAAGGTTTCCTGTTTAGTATTTAGTCACATTGTAATTGATTGGCAGAAATTTCAAAGACAGATCATTGTCTTGTTTTACTCAAAATAAAAATTCATTATATCAATAATTATACACACACACACACACACACACACACACATATATATATATATATATATATATATATATATCAGAACTGGGAACATTCTTAACATTAATTTTTGGTGAAGTTTATTCATGTCCTTGTCCTAATTTGTATTTCTTTATTGAATATTATCTTCATTTTCCCTCTACAAAGAGGTAGCACAAAATTGCCAATGACCACACCTAGAAATTGAGCTAGAAATCTCTTTATAGTGTACAAAAGACATAAGATTAATATGCTTTACCATACTTACGAGCAAAGGCCTTTAATTTGGTTTAGAAGCAGGTGTATATGTAGAACCTTTGTTAACTTCTAAGGAAAAAAATGTTAAAGGATCTCTTACATAGTCACCTACTGACATTAAAACTGATTGTCAACTGAGTCTATAATCACCTGGGAGATTGGATTCCAAACACATCCATGTGGGTTACTAGATTATGTTGATCTCTGGTTATGCTTGTAAGGGATCATCTTGATGAGGTTCACGGCGGGTGAGAAGACCCACTGTAAAAATGGGCAACAGCATCCCCTAGGCTGGACCCTACACTGCATAGAAACCAGAAAGCAAGCAGAGCCCCAGCATCATTGTCTTTGACTCCTGACTGAGGGTAATATTACTAGCTTCTCAAGTTCCGGTCCCCAGGATGTCCCACTATGATTGTCTTTATTCTTGAACTATGAAGCTCTTCTCTCCCAAGTTGCTTGTTTGGGAGATGGCTAGCTTTTAGGGCCATTAATACTCCTAACAAATGGAGAAAGATGCTGTTGGTATCTATATTCCTCACTCCAGTTTGTAAAGCTTTTAGGATCTGTTGACATTTTTCATTCATTCAATCTTACTAAATGCCCTTTGTACTAAGCACTGATCTAGATCGCAGAGATGCACCAGTAAGCATGAACCTGTAGGAGAGAAAAATATCAATAAAACATTAGAATGACTTGATATTGGTAAAGATTGTAAAGACAATTACTCAAAACTTGGTTCTTGAATGTAAAGAGATGGAGGGACAGGAGGCTGCTGAGGTTCTTCAACTTTAGCCAGGTATTCCTGGATGAGCTAGAAAAGGGGCTTTTTGTTCTAACCTGGGAAGGACAGCAGGCAGAAAACAGGAAGCTTAAAGCCCCAGGATGAGTCTAAACCTGGAATGACTGAAATGTCAGAGACAGTGTAACCAAACTAGATAGATGAGCAAGAGGGCGCTTGAGGAGGCTGTCTGAACAATGAGGAGGCATACATGGATACTTCTATTATTTTTCTGAGCTTTTCAATACTCAAGGATTAATTGAAAGATACTGACAGTTGATATTTGGTATTCAATTTCTGTATCCTACTTGGGACTGTTTACTCTATGTATTAAGCTGACACCTGATTTATGACTTCAGTAGTCACTCAACAAAAAATGCCTACCAAGAAGACCACCATAAATTTTGTCTAAATGGTCTATTTAAATATTTGGTTGATAATCATGAAAGGTTTTCATTGATTTATTATTTTTTCCATGATTAAACTAATACAAGAGAATCATACTATCCACATTATAGATGTCATAGATATTAGCAATCTGCCATTTATCTCAAAAATGTCTTACATTTTTAAAACAAAAAATTAGGTGTTGAAGAACACACTACAGAATTCCCATTCCTGTTTTCTCCCATGCTCCAGAGGCAATTATTTTTCTCAAGTATGTGTATACTATAGCCACACATATTGCAAAAAAAAAAAAAAAAAAAAAACCTTCAAATATTCACACCTAAAACCAGTTCATTTCATTTCACCATGTATTTAAAGTTTACATCATACCATACTTCATATCTTACTGTTACTGGCTGATTTCCACTCATAACTGTTTGAAGAATTGCTACATTGGTTTGCATACATGAGGCAGTGGTAATATGTTCATCCATGAATAATGTTCAGTTCACTTCCTTCCTTATCTGACATAATCAGAGTTTTGTGGTTCTTTATATCGAATAATATGAAAGACTTTTGCTGACACATAAACCAGAAAGAATCTTGTTGGGTCATGAGGAACATAATTTTTGGATATATTCTAAGCCAGTGTTCAGATTATCACTCATGTACTTTTAACGTGTTATTTTTTTTTTTACTTGCTTTAAAGAACAAGTCTTCAAATTAATATCTTAATGATCTTAGGAGATAGGACTTTTGGGATATGAGATGATGAGAAATCTATCTTCATTAATGGATTAAGTCATACATGGTTGGTGAGTGAATGGCTTTGTTTCGATGGTGAGCTCTCTGATATACTTAGCCTGTATTGCCATATGATGCTCTATGCTATGCTATCATAGAATGAGGGTGTTTTGAGCCAAACTCAGGACAATACTGTGCCATGGTTTCAGATATCCCAGCCTTTAAAATAGAACCACCAGCCAAATAAGTTGCTATTGTTACTAATTATTTGGTTATTTATGGTAGCAGAAAATAAATTAATGGTTGTGCCTCTATCAAAAAACAATCTTGCAATTGTAGTATGTTACATTTTTTTCAATTTCTTTTTTAAATAATTCTTCTTCTTTTTAGAAACATTTCTCTTTTGGCACAAGTCCCTTCTGGTCTGCGCCAGCACTGGGTCACCTAGGGTGTAGAGTTGGCGGACACCCCTAAGGTCCCTAGAGGATGCTCCACATGATCTTAGGATTACTGGTGAATGGAACACAAAATGTGCTCCAATCCAATTGAGTGGGACCTGAGACAGCAGTAGGGAAGCAGAGAACCGACCTGACCAGGGGCACAAGCCCTTCCGGTTGGTGCCAACACTGGGTCACCTTGGGCGCGGAATAAGCAGACACCCCCATAGTCCCCAGAGGACTCTTAGGATCACTGGTGAGTGGAACACAACATCTGCTCCAATTCAATTGTGATGGGCCTTTGACAGCAGGAACAAGGATACCAGAGCCCTTCCTGACCAGAGGCTTGGGTTCCTTTTGATCAGTTCTGGTTTACCATGGTTTCAAACAGACCAGACAGCTCCACGGTCCTCAAAGGAGACACCACTTCCTTACCTCCTGCCATCTGATTATCTCAAGTGCTTGCTGCCCTCAATATATCTGATTGGAACCTGCCCTTCCTATAATCCCAGTTGATTCAGGACTCCTCAGAGTCTAGCTTTCTCTGTGATCCTTTGATTGTGGGCTCCTGTGAACCTGAGTTTCAAGGTGTGTCAGAGATCTTGGCAGTCAAGCTCCTCTGAGACCCTGAAATACTGGTGTGACCCAGCTCCTGTTATCCTGGGATCCTGTTGTCCTAAGATCCTGAACATGTTACAGAGACAAAGTTTGGAGCTGAGCCAAAAAGATGGACCATCCAGAAACTACCCCACCTGGGGATCCATCCCATAATCAGCCACCAAACGCAGACACTATTACATATGCCAGCAAGATTTTGCTGAAAGGACCCTGATATAGCTGTCTCTTGTGAAGCTATGCCAGTGTCTGGCAAATACAGAAGTGAATGCTCACAGCCAGCTATTGGATGGAACACAGGGCCCCCAGTGGAGGTGCTAGAGAAAGTACCCAAGGAGCTGAAGGGGGTCTGCAACCCTATAGGTGGAACAATAATATGAACCAGTACCCCCAGAGCTCTTGTCTCTAGCTGCATATGTAGCAGAAGATGGCCTAGTTGGCCATCATTGGGAAGACAGGCCCCTTAGTCTTACAAACTTTATATGACCCAGTACAGGGGAATGCCAGGGCCAAGATTTGGGAGTGGGTGTGTAGGGGAGCAGGGTGGATATAGGATATAGGGGACTTTGGGGATAGCATTTGAAATGTAAATGAAATAAATACCTAATAAAAATTGGAAAAGAAAACATTTCTCTTTTTATACTCATACACCATGAGATCAAAAAAAAAAAAAAAAAAAAAAAAAAGAACATTAAGCTCCCTATTACATAGCTCAGGCAAACTAAATGGTTTGGCCTAGATCCCTGTAACGCTGTAAAGTAATACTTGGAAGTAAGTAGAGGTTATCTTGATGAGGGTTAATAAATATGGCCTGTTATAGATAAGTGTGTATGCTGTAGTTTTGAGTGGCTGTCTCTTGAACTCATGGAGTTAGTCTGAGAAACCCTATATGTTCTTTTCGTTAAGCCATATAACACTGTAGTAAAAATCCATCTTCAGAAGACTTTTCATTAAGCAGGAGCATATTAAGTTGCATAATAGAATGTTCTCTATAAACATTTGCTTGGACTAGAAAGAGTCATGCTAACTCAGAAAACTAATTGGCTTATACAGAAGGAAGGGCAAGTATGCATTCATCAGAAGGTGCCAACCCATTGCCTGTTCTCTTAGCTCTGTTTGCCAGACAATTTATCCGATTGCTGCTGGCATCAGATCTGAAAACGTTACTGATCTCCATACACCGCTGGAAGGCATTGCACCAAATAAGCAAGAATTAAAAAGGAAGAAGAAGCTGAAACCTAATTCCATTTTACATTTAATTTTATTTTGGAGAATATAAAGTGGTGTTAAAACTATTCTGGCTATAACATAGGGGGAAAGGTTGTAGGTTATGCTGAGATGTTAGATGTTGCAGAAGAAATGAATATATATATATATATCCCAGACTAGCACTTGAAAGTGTATAAAGACATTCTTGTAGCTGTTGTGTCTTTAGAAGACTCTGCTTTAGAAGTCTCTGAAAGCACATCTGAATATGTATGCTCATCAAAATCTCTTTGGAATTTAGTCTGCTGGCTCTCAGAAATCACATCTCCTAACTAGAAGTTTGATTTATTTTTGCCATTATCACCTTTTTGTCACTTGTGATGTCAGTGTGCAAAAGACCCTTGAATAGAGAGATATATTTGGTATAGATACACGAAAACGGAAGAGAGATGATAAACTCTGTATATTTGGGCATCATCTAAGTAGAGCCACAAGACAGCAATTTGAGGACTAGTCTCTTTAAAACATCCCCCTCTGCCAAATGTGTTTTCAGCTATTACAGGAAATTAAATAGCTGAATTTTAAATCTAATTTTATTGTCATTAGAGGATTAACCTATGTAAACCAATTCCATTGTGATCTAGGTTATAATTCAGTTCATATATGTCTAACAAATGGTGCTCAATTTTTAAATCCCAACTTTAGCTTTATTTGATGTGAGAGGATAAAATATATACTAAATAAAAATTTAAAACCCAGGCTACAGGTCTCAGCAAAATTCAAATCCTGCTTCCTGACTTTCTCATGCCAACTAATGCACTGTACTGAAGATACGAAGGTAAAGGTACCGAAGTTTCTACAGAAATTAGATAGAAGGCTCCCGGCTGACCTAGAGAGGCTGTTTTCTAATCTGACTCTACTGCCCTCTTCTGATTGGGTATCTCAGGTAAATATAGGTCTGTGTTTGAAAGCATTTTTTAATCACAGATTATTCCTATTGCTTGGAGATGCTGGAAAGCTTATTTCTTTCCCCATATGAACTCTAACAAGGTCTGTAATCTTAGGTGACCTTTCATCTTTTCCAGTCTCTTCTGCTGTCAAACAAAGAGAGCAGACGAGGTTGCCAAACATCTAGTCCAGTTTTAATGGTCTGTGATTATGTTGGTTTACTCAAGATTTTCCCGAAGAGCATGCAATAATACCTTTGATTGGTAAATAGTATGTAACTAAATCTAGCTCTTCACTTTTAACCAAATCCACTGCACTTACATAGGCCCCTGACCCATCCTTGTTAATATCCTGTAAATGTAATGTCACTGTGGGTGGAAGAACTGGACACCTGTTACCTATAGCAGCATTACAATCTTGATGTTCAGATAGAAGGGTCATGGGATGAAAACACAGGTGCTTCGAAGAGGGTAACCATAGAATGCTATTGGGTTACCAAAACTTACAAGATGTGTATCAAGAGTACATCATTGTTGCAGACACTGGTGGGTCATCCAGAAAATCCCATTCGGTGTGCAACAGAGGAAAGATCCTTGTGAACACCATTCAAGCTAAATTGGAGAAAGGAAATAGAGCAAAAATGTTCTGAACAGTTCACACAGAAATCACCAAGTAAATGTTTGTGCACTCTACCGGCCCTTATGTTTGGATGTTAAAAGTAGATGCAGGAGGAAACTGTTTCTAGAGAATCTTTTCCCCTGAGCACCAGAGAACAGGGTGGTGCTCAAGAAGTATTTGTGCAATTCAGATGGATTGATTGATCACCTAGCTAACTGGAGATTTAAAACTGGATTTATAGAAGTGGATGTTGTTCCTATTGCTTACTTACAACCTGTGCTTTTAAAATGGAAAACCTCTAAAGCATGTATATAAGCATGACTGTGTGTCTATCCAATAAGTATGGTTTTAGTGAGTATCTGCTTTGCTCAACGCATCCTGTTATATATTAAGGATGCAAGACTAAATACATCTTCATAGAGTATACTTTCCAGCAAGCAGGGACTAGGTAATGGCAAAGACAGAGGAGGAGTAGATTCCAACATCATTTCAACAAAACCCTGACTAGTTCTTGTCAAGGGCAGTTGCAGAAATCTTTTGTGGAGAATGAGTAGGTGAGAAAACCCAAGCAGTGGTGAAGAGAGGCTTTTAGGTTTAACCCAGTTCATGGTCCCACTCTAAGTGGGATAAGTAAGTAACTCAGTCTGCCTGGGTTTTTCAGCCCACAGTGGAATCTAGTGACTATTATTGCATACAGCTATGGGGATGTACAAAGAAGGTAGATATTTTTCTGGTATTTCTGGAGTTTTGATATGATGGCATTAACCCTTAAGGATGGTAAGATGACTTGGGGAGAGGCTACTAGGACATTGATGCTGACCAATGCAGAGCTTCTAAACATGGCTGCACAACTGATGTGTACTCTTAGCAGCTTTATGCCATATTTCATGTTCTAAACCAGTATTTTTAGATCCTAGAAGGCTAAGAATAATTTGATAAAGTGCTGTCTTTTGATGTATTACATTGTTATCATATACTACCTAGAAAGTGGACAATTTCTTCGTTAGCCGTCACATTAAAATTCTAGGAACTATGGGTATGACAGTACGAAGATTTCTGATAAGTTGAATCTTAGCACTTAGAATTGTTTCTGAAGAGAGGAGTAGGACATTGCAGTTAGTCAGTTGTCTAGAGTTACTCTAACAGATCTGAAGTGTGACGGTCAACTTCTCTATCCTGTCATAGTAAGGATAACAATGAGTCATTGTATATCCCATTATCTGTGAAAGCCATATTTCCAATTAGTATTTCTTGCAGTAAAGTGTCTGTCTATATTATAGCTGAGACTTCTAGTGTATCTCCCCTGATTATTAAACCTGCTGGAATTTAGTGAAACAAGCTACAAAATGACAATCTGGTGAGGGTTTATATTCAGTTGAGACTCTCCTCAAGTGACCCTAGCTTGTGTCAAGCTAACTCAGCACAGCATGCAAAACAAAGAAGAATTTCTTCTTAGAAGTAGATGGTGTACTAGTTAGGGACTCTGTGAAATCACCAACAGAGTCAGTAAAAACACTGTTACAGAACCTAGCTGGCCAACAAAGGCACACACTCATGGCCACATGAAATGTGAGATCACCATGCTTGCTCTCGAATTCCATTACTTCTTACTTCAAAAACTGAATGGACATTTAAAATGCTAAACAACTTCCCCGATGTGTATTGCTGTCCTCTTAAACACTATGTGACAAATATATTAACATATGGACTAGTCAATGCAAACAACCTCTTACTTTATGACTTATACAAAACTTCTGCTCAGCTAAAACTGTCTCTCCAAATCATTATCACAGTTACTCTCCTGCCTCTGTGCATGGGAGAGGGCTAGTATTCCTATTCACAGTCCCATCTTTTACTTTCTGAGTCAGATTCTCGGCAAACTTATTCAAGATTCACAAAATAATTGCTATTTTTCTTTCTGTCTCTTCTCACAGGGGGACTAAACCTTGAAGGGCTGCTATGCCCCCCTTTCCTGGTATAGCTGGGAAGTGTACAATGCACGGCTCCTAATGTATGGAACAAATGGTCAGTCTTGCTAACTCCCATTATCATCACTGTGTTAGAGACCATGTCAGTTCAAAACTAAAATGTTCTCCCTGCAGCCACTACTTTAAATACCTCAACAATAGCTGCATTTAAATAATTCCCATTCTCGTGGCATTATATCAACTCGACAAACTCCCCAGATTTCTTCCTTTTATATGCATATCCCTCTGAGAAAGACTGCAAGGTTATAGAAAAACATTTGAAAATTGTAAGCCTGTCCATACATTTTAGTTCTTATGGATAGTAAAGGTCATACAACTTTGAGAAAACATGATATAAAATGGACCTAAGTAAATCTGAAATGATTCATCAGCTCTATTTTCTTTGCTACCACACTATTTTACATTATTAATTTTGAATGCAAGGGACTGGAAAGAATTGACTTCTTCTTAATGAAGTTTGATTTATTCAACCTTTTAATATTAGAGGAAATAAGCTGCCTTGTTAGTTGGAAGGTACATTTAAAATAATGTACTGAATACGTTGAATAAATTATCAGAGTGATGAGTATATAACAGTAATATTGACATCACCTCACACTTTCACTACATGTAGCAATGTCCAGAGCATTTACAAATGTGTCTTGTGGAGCAGGTGTCATCATTTTTTGGGTATAATTGTTCTTATTTTATAGACAGGCTCCTGAGACGGAGAAGGGTTAAGTGACAGCTAAAGAGAGGGAATGCAAAGTTGAACCTCCACACTCTTTCTACTTGTCACTTTTACCCAAAATAACCAATCAGGAAAGTAGTCCTCATTAGCTCTCTCCTATTCAGTGGCCATTTATCTTCACCAAACTTTATACCATCCAAACTTCCCAGAAGTGACTTTAGTTATGTATCCTCCTAAAGACTATACTGTTTTATCTGTAATTTAAATTTGCATTATAATGTTGTCACCTCCTGTCTCTTACAACCTGACTGTGCTCTACTCCTGCAATTTCATGTCCTTGCTAATATGACTTTAATGTTGTGATTTCACTGAAGTGAATGAAATTAGGATTTCCTACCTCTTATGTCTTTGTACTTACTCTTTCTTTAGCCTAGCATGGTCTTTCTCCTCTGCCTAGTAAAACTTGTGACCTGAGAATCAATTCAAAGATACCTCTTATATGACGCTTTTTCTCTTTCTCTAGGATACAGATGTATGTTATGATTATTTATGACATGTAGTTCAAGTCATATAAATGATCTTCCTAAAATATGGAACACATCAAAATGGTCCTTATATTCACCACCAATGCCTGTTATCAGTACTAATTATAGAATAATTTTAATCTAGCCACATGGCTTCTCTGGCAAGGGATTATTATATCCAAAGGTCTTCTGGGTCTGTATGATCCTGCTGGAATGACACACCTCTAATCCCTCTGGATAGAACACAGACTTCCCTTACTATATACCTTTAATCCCAAACAATGCAGGTAGAAGGAAGCAGCCATGCTTCAAAGTGACATCAAATTGAAGGGAAAACAGGGTGGCAAGGATTTGAGAGAATGAGTCAGAGAAAGGATTTGCCTAACTCTCATGGACAGAAAAGAGCAGCTACTCAGGAGCAGCACACAGAGAGAGCAGTAGTCAGTTCTGCAGTTCAGTGCAGTTCCATTGAATGAGTAGAGGGCAGTGAATTTGAGTTCTTTTGTGAGTTCAAGCCAGAGACTAAGAAGGAGCCAGAAGGTTAGAGAAAATTGCCAGAGTTAGTTTGAGGCTAATCAGAGCAATTCAATGAGAAGCCAAGAGAAGCCAGATTGAATCAGATAGCTAGGAGAGAAGTTTGAGGCAGAAGAGCTGGGTTGAACCAGTCATCCAGAGCTCAGAAAGAGCTAGAAACTGTGAGCTTATTCAGCAGTAAGCCTCTGTGACAACAATTCCATCTGGCAAATAAAAGTTGCTTTTATAATTTATTATAAAATAAGCAAAGTACCAATCACTTCTTCAATAATTTCAGCAAAAATTGAAAATATCTGAATTTATTATATATCACAACTGCTTACAGCAAGTTTACTTATAGATCTATGCTCTAAATAATTGTAAACAGGGATTCAAAGATATATATTTCCACAGTAGGATCATTTAAAATACCTGAAAAGTGTAAGTAAATCAAGTGTTCCTCAGTGGTTGAATGGATATGAAAAATATGGCATATACCTGTATCAGTATAGTACTTGGCCTGAAGTAGAAGGATTTGAGATGCATGTTATGATATAGACAAAACTTGAGATTATGCTTAACTGAAATAAACCCAACACAAGATGACAAATATTGCTTAGCTTCATTTCCTAAGCTATCTATAAGAGTAATAGATACAGAAATAAGATGGAATGATGATTTCCAAGGAGCGGAAGAGGAAGAAAACATTTGCTTGTATAGTGTATATTGAATTTCTGATTTTAATGATAAAAATAAAGTGGAGATTGGTTCCACAATGAAAAGCATGTTGTTAACAGAATTTGCCATCTTAATTATTTGTGTGTGTATATAAATTATATGAAGCTTTTCTTTTAAATTTAATGTGTCTTAATAATTTTGTGTCTATTTACATATTTTCAAATTCAATACTTTTCTGTTAAATTTCTCTGTTAGTTATAGAAACTAATGAACTATTACCAAACTTATGGTCTATGAATATACATGGTAAAGACAAAGATAGAATTAAGCAAGGGATTAGAGAAAAATATAAAATAAGCCATGTTGTTGTGGGTTTTCTCCTTTATTATCAAACATAAGAAATCCCCATAACATGTTTTAGTCACTATTTGAATGATGTGAGGTCAAATAAAAGAGAAGAGTGGATTGGATTTCTTTTTAAACTCTTCCTGGAGAAAGTAATCATGTAACTGGTTTCTAAAGATGTAAAGTCAGGAATCTTAACTGACAGCCAGTCAGTTTCTCATGAAAGACCTAGGGATACAACAAGTGAATTAGGAGTAGTTAGCCATTCTAATATCTAATAAAACAGAATTTTAAACAAAATTAATCAAAAAAGACAGGGAATGGTACTTAATACACATCAGAGGAAAAAAATCTTCCAAGATGATATCTCAACTCTGAACATCTATGCCCCAAATGCAAGGGTACCCACATTTGTAAAAGAAATATTACAGAAGATTAAATCTCACATCTAACCCCACATATTTATAGTGGGAGACTTCAACACCCCACTTTCACGAAATGACAGGTTATCCAGACAAAAAATAAACAGAGAAATAATGAAACTAACAGACATTATAAATCAAATGGCCCTAACAGTCATCTATAGAATACTTCATCCAAACATAAAAGAATATGCACTCTTCTCATCCAGCACCTAACAAGCCTCAACAGAAACAATAAAATTGAAATAATGTCTAGTATCTTATCAGACCATCATGGATTAAAGCTTAACTTCAGCAACATCATAAACACCAGAAAGTTGACACACTCGTGGAAACCGAACAACTCTCTACTCAGTAATCTCTGGGTCAGGGAAGAAATAAAGAAATTAAAGACTTTCTAGAACTCAATGAAAATTAAAGCACAACACTGTGGCAGAGTTTTCCCTGTCCAATCTATTTAAATATTAGTTTAGCAGGAGGCCTGTGACTGGACAGGGAAAATCCTGCTACAGATAACCTTTCTGAATTGTTACTAAGTTAAGGTCATAATTTCTTATTTTGGTACAAAATTTATTTTGATACAAAATCCAGGTTTTCATTGGTATAAATTTCTTCTATTGATACAAAAATTTAAAAGTTCAGGGCTTAGACTCAGCCCTTCTATACCTGTTATTATAAACTAATCTGAAATGTCTAAGTCTGTGAGTTAAGGGCCAAATAACAAATTCATGTCTCCGAGTTTATTGTTAGTGTTTTCAGATATTTTAATTAGAAATAGCTGGGAGTAGTTAACAGAGAACAGTCCTGTCTTAGTCAGGGTCTCTACTCCTGTACAAACATCATGACCAAGAAGCAAGTTGGGTAAGAAAGGTTTTATTCAGCTTACACTTCCACACAGTTATTCATCACCAAAGGAAGTCAGGACTGGAACTTAAGCAGGTCAAGAAGCAGGAGCAAAGAATCAAAAACACCAGGGAAGAGCAGAAGGCAGGAAATAATCAATTAATGATACTCTGTTATGCTTGCACATAGAAATCTAGCATGGTGTCCTCTTAGAGGCTCCCCCCAGTAGCTGACTTAGATGGATGCAGTCACACACAAACAGGTAGAGATTGATGACTCTTATGGAAGAGTCGAGAAAAGGACTAAGGGGATAGGAATTTCACAGGAAGACCAACAGAGTCAACTAACCTGGATCCAGAAACTCTCAGAGACTGAACCACCATCCAAAGTGATTACACAGGCTGGACCTAGGCCCCTGCACATATATAGCAGATGTGCAGATTGGTCTTCATCACGAAAGCTGTTGCCTGTCTATGGCATATGTTCTTCTATCTGTGCTGCCTTGTCTGGCCTCAATGGGAGAGGATATGACGTGTCCTGAAGAGACTTGATGTGCCAGGGTCTAGGAATACATAGTAGGTGGTCCACCCTCTCAGAGGAGAAGGAGAGAGGGATATGGGTGAGGGACTGTGGGAGGGGTTACAGGGAGGTGGGGCAGTGATCAGGATGTAAAGTGAATAAAAAGAAAAAAAGAAGAAATGAGCAATTTATTGTCAAACAAATATGTCTTCTTTGGAACTAGTAATATAAGTGTTGCTGTTTGTAGTTTCTCATTTGAGTAAACAGATATAGAGAAATAAATGTACTCAAAGAGAATATATAGTTAATGGTAAAGTTTTTAAACCCAGGTCTCTTGGCTCTGACACTCCTCATATTATTACCCAGTCATCTGTGTTCTGCTAACTTTTCAATTCCCTTATGAAGTCATTCTCAATGTCTCATTCTTTACATCCTTTCTATACAAGAACCCAACACATCATCGCAGGAGAGTGTGGCTTCCAGTTGTTTGATGTTTACAGATGACTTAATGAAATAAATAAGCAACACCCTGAGAACATCCCTTTATATGGGTTCAGTTAATTTGACATTAAAATTACAGCTAGGCAAGTTACTTCCCTGGAGAACCAACTCTTTAGTGCGCTGGCCCTGGCTCTGTGGCTGGCCTTCACATACAAGTGTGCTTTTGTGGGATTAATCATGAAGTTTCCTTGGCAGGTTGCTTGGTGTTTCCAAGTCTATTGGCCTGAAGTCTGTCAACAACATGTCTTAGTTTCAGTAGTGTTTATGTCTCTTTTTTTCACTTTAGGAATTGCAGCAGATGAATTAAATTATTTTCAAAAGACAAATGTGATGTGTGGAAGAGGTACTGGGTATGGATGGCATGGCTGGTATGGGAGTGTTCAGAAAAATCTGTTTTTCACATTATATCGTATGCATTCATTTTTAATATGGAAAAAGACACATCATAGTTTGGATACAACTTACAGAAAGTGATTGTGTTCATAGAGGCAAATACAAAGGGTGATTATTTAATCTTTTTGTGGCAAACTAGGAAGTGCTTTCCCATATTGGGTTCTTTCATCTGCTTTTAACATCAAAGGAAAACTGTGCAATTCAATATGACATTATTATCTTGGAAAACTACACTCAAATGATTGATTATAAGCATTTGATAGAAAAGTAGAAACAAGGGTTCACATTTTACCAAGTTCTAAACTGAAGGGACTCTCACTATTTGAACTTCAAAAGGTTAGAAAGATCTTTTATATTCAGACTAATGTAGATGTGGAGGACAAAGAGAATAGCTTGTTCAAAATACCAGTATGTCTCTGGACATCACACTACTGGCAAAAGTATTTCTAAATATAAATAAAATAGAAACACATGGGCTGATTTTGCCCTGGCTAGGCTGGGGATTAAAATGAAAGGGAAAGTATTATTTTGGCAAGTCTTCCTTGTTTTTTTTTGCTGAAGTTTAATCACGTTTGCCAAAAGTTTACTTTTGTGGCTGAGTTTGGAACAGAATATTTAAGTACAAAAAAAAAAAAAAAATACATTGACTTCCGTAGATTTTAAGCTGAAACTGTTTTAAGGTCAATGACAATTTACTGTTCTTCTAAGACCAGGCTGATTCATGCCAAAAAAAA
>NC_034592.1:98518735-98521235 GCF_900095145.1 Mus pahari
GAGAGGAGAGGAGAGGAGAGGAGAGGAGAGGAGAGGAGAGGAGAGGAGACGAGAAGAGAAGAGAAGAGAAGAGAAGAGAAGAGAAGAGAAGAGTGAGTTCCAGGACAGCCAGGGCTATACAGAGAAACCCTGTCTCGAAAAACCAACATGCAAAAAAAAAAAAAAAAAAAATGATGAATACTGTCATTGTTTTCCAGTCCCACATCTGAGACTATCAGAATATTTTCTATTTTGGATCATAAGATATAAGATCCTGATCTAAGAAATAAATACACTTCAGGAAACATTGTTGTAACTAAAGTGAAGCTTAAACTCTTCTTTGTCAACCAGCTATAGCACATGTGTATCTGCTGCTCAGGGTCAGCACATGGCTGATAGGTAAGCTAGGGATGAGTTGGGTGTGGTTGTGAAGTTTAGCATAGTCATCCTGAGTGGCTTAGTTAGGGTTTCAATTGCTATGAAGACACTTGGACCACATAAACTCTTATAAAGGAAAACATTTAGTTAGGGACTGGCTTACAGTTGAGAGGTGTATTCCATTATCATCATCGCAGGAAGCTTGGTGGGGTGCAGGCTGGAGAAGGGTTGAAGTTTTTACCTCTGGATCCTTGGGTAGCCAGAAGGAAGAACAAACATTGGACCTAGATTGAGCTTCTCAAACTTCAATGTCCATCCCCAGTGACACAATTCTGTACTTTCTCCAACAAGGCTATACCTCCTAATAGTGTCACTCACTGTATAGATGTGGGGGACACTTTCACTTAAACCACCACACTAAGGTTGCTTCAGATTTATGGATTCTGTATTTCAGTAGACCCTCTTTTCATAGATGATATACACAGACATATATAAGCAAAAAATTCCTGTTTGAATATTACTGCATAAGAGAAAAATAGTTTTCTCAAGGTTCATGCTGTTGTCATTAGTTGAATATTCACATTAATCATATCAGTCTTATTATTGGCTTCCAAGAATGATAAATAATAATAATAGTTAATAATAATAATAATAATAATAATAATAGTCTTGCTAATATCCCATTACAATTCTCAGAACAAATACTATAGAGATATTTCTGTAAATTTCATCATTGAAATTTTAAGACAGCAATGCAAATAACAAAATCAAAGACAACAGGCAAAGTTGAAAGACTCAACAGGAACTTGAGTAATTTGGTTACAATTTCTGTAAGAATGTGCCTTATCTACAGAAGAGATGACTAAATTCTTCATAAGGACCCAGGAACAACTCACAAACCTGAAAAAATTAGAAAGGTTCTGAAAACCCTTTATCCTTGTCTTCTATCATATTTATTTCACTATCATATTTTTAAAAACATAAAAAATAAAAAATAATTTAAAAATAAGTAACCCCCCTTCCATTTTGACTGTGTAAATAAGGCAAAAGGGTACTATTGAGCTTTAAATTCCGTAATTATGGTTCTGATTAATACCTTTACATATTACTTCACGTGAGCCCTTCCATTTTGCATACAGAAACCTGTACCTGAGTGGCCCAAGGGGCAGCTGACTTCTGTGTTGGTTTGAATGAGAAATGTCCCCCATTGCTTTTGTATTTAAACACTTGACACCCACTTGGTGGCTCTGATAAGGAAGGTTCTGTAATGTTTATGAGGTGAGATCTTGCTAGAAGTATGTAAATGGTGCAGAATTTTAGAGTTAGAGCTTCACCCTGTGGCCGACACTTTGCCTCTGTTTCCTATATACAGATGAAAATGTCACCAGAAGTCTTTTTTTTTTTTTAACCTAAATAAGACTTTATTATAGGAGATATTTACATGGAGTCCTTCATTGGACCATTTCACTTTGGTTTCTTTTTCTTTCTTTTTTTTTTTTTTCCAATTTTTATTAGCTATTTACTTCATGGCCAAGAAGGGGGAATGAGTGGGTAGGAGAGCAGGTGGGGGCAGGGTATAGGGGACTTTGGGGATAGCATTTGAAAGGTAAATGAAGTAAATACCAGAAGGCTTTCTATTCTTGTTGTCACATTTTCCCTGAACTTGATATGCCTTTCCTGTCATAATGGACTCTATCTCTCTGGATACATATGCTAAAATAAATCCTTTTTTCTTCTAGATTGCTTTTCATTAAGATGATATATTACAGAAGTTGAATTGTAACTAATACAGTAATTGGTACTATTGTGGGATGTTGCTACATTCGCCCTGACCATGTGGCTTTCATTCCTTTGGAATACCTCATTGGAAAGTTTGGAACCTGGAGCAGGATAAACCCATTGACTGTTAGAAACAGTTTAAAGGGTCCTCTACTGTAAAGTGATAGCGTGATAATGCCAAGAGAGGTGGAGAAAGAACGCCTTCACTTGTGAGGTTTCAGGGAGGAACTAGTAATCTGTGAGAAACAGAAATAGGGGCAATTTGTATGTGATTTTGCTTGCATTCTGCTGATATTCTGAGAACTTGCATAAGGCTGAATTTAAAAGGAATGGGCTAATTTTGAGGTGGATGTGTTGAGATACA
>NC_034592.1:98523735-98548657 GCF_900095145.1 Mus pahari
AAACATAAGAAAAAAGTATTTAGGGATAGGAAATGTAAATAACTACCAACTCACAGCAATCATTTACCTTATGATATTACATTTGGTTATTTAAACAGTCTAATGAGGTAGTTTTTATTTCCAATGTTCAAATATGAAGATTAAATATGTGTCCAGACTAAAATAGCAAATACGGAGTTTCAGAAACTGAACCCAGGTCTCCAAACACAAAATCATATTAGCTGCTTCCCAAGACCTTGGCTCCCATTCCCTTGTGTTCTTCATGTAGATCCAAAGGTCGCAAGGTGTCTGGTAAAATATCTCACAATGTACAAATAACTTTCCTTTGACTTTTGGATCCTGCCAAGACATGTTTTCATAACATTTCATATCAATAATACCTCAAAGAACAGCTTTTTGGTTCTTGTTTTGTTATTATAGGCTCTATTGTCTCTTCTTCCACATTGATTACAAAAAAATAGATTTAGAGACAAAAGGAAACAATATAAACATAATCAAAATTTATCACTAAACTTAATACAGATAAAAATTATTTTCAAAGAAAAATATTTTCATAGACAGCTTTTCCTTTCTCTCTCTATCTCCTTTTTCTTTCCTTCAAGTGTCCCCTTCTGGCCTGGAGAGGCCTTTAAGAGCCTCTTGTATGATCAAGTAGAATGATTCAAACACAGATATTTCAAGAAGATTCTAAAATTATCATATGCTTCTGCAGAATTTAAATAAAAGTATTGAAATATGCTGCAACCTGACTACATCTTCCTTTAGAGAAAGATACCAGTTATTCTTAGTTGGAACTGGATATTCTGATATTCCAGAATCTTATTTTAAGAATCTCCAGAACTCCAGGAAGTGCTTGCTGTTTATAAAAGTGCAGGTTACTTATTCCTACTGTGTGTACCTGTCATTATTCAAATGTACAGTAGCAAGGTTTATTGCCTATGCTAAGCTACTCTGCAACCTCTGTGCAGAAGAGGGGCTGGCATTTATAGTTTCTTTCTAGATTTCTAATTTGTGGTGTCCACTGACAAAAACAAGTCCAATTCACCAAGTTTCAGGGGCAAAGAACACATATATAGAGCACAGAACACATGTTTGTGTATCAATTTCATCAAATTTCTTGAGAAAAGAGGCATACAATTTTTGTTGACCTTTGTTGACATCACATTAATTCAATCATCAAACATCACATATTAGCTTGCAATCTCTCTCTCTCTCTCTCTCTCTCTCTCTCTCTCTCTATATATATATATATATATATATATATATATATATATATGAATAAAGAAAACATCATGTAGATTTTCAAATCAATACAATTTTACATTGGTGTCCATTCATGTTGGGTTCCAAGACACGGATTTTGTAGACATCAAAATCCACGGATGTGCATCCTTCTTGTATAAAATTATGTTCCATATAAACTATGTAATTTTTATGAAATTAATGAACTTTCCTATCTGTCAGCAACCTAGAGGTTAATTATGAGAATCAAACTAGAGACCTAGAGACAAATGATTTGATGTTTCTATATTAAGATCAGAAGGTAATAGAAAAGTATCTCTTTAGGACTTTTTATAAGGCCACAAAGCTAAAAGGATAATCTAAGAGAAAATATCATTCTTTAATTCCAACTCTTGATTCCTAAGAAGGCCAATTCAATATATGTTAAGTTATGAGAAATTCATGCACTTATTACTGTTCCTATCCTACAATAAGAAAATGATTTCTTCACTATTAAAAATGGGAAGGGTTTTTACAAATCAATTAAGTCTGCATTCTTGTCCTGTTGGTATAAAGATGAGGCCTAGTTACTATATCAAGTCATTATGTCTGATAAAATATTCAACCAGAAAGGCATTTTAGTCTAGATTTCTCTCCTGTAACCACAGCTTCTCAATAAATTTTTTAATATGTCAAAGTCACTGCAACTGAAGTTCCATGCTGACACGACTTTGTACTTGGCCTAAATTAATATCCTTCAAATATATAATTATATTCTTCATATTTGTCTTGATTCTTGGATATATTGAACTCTCAGTGTATTTGATATATTCTAGTTCCCACATATGTTCACTAAAATATTTTCTACTTCACACTCTGCTGTGCCTTGTTATTTTGCTATCTCCCCTTTAGATTTTTACTGGGCTGCTTGGTTGCTCTGTTAAAGGATGTAGCAAAGAGACACCCCATTCCAGTTCTGAGCATTATCCTTAAATAGACTGGCAGATCTTGTGTCTGGTTTTGGAATGTTATTTCTTTGGATATTTCCTCTGAGATTCTAGCCTCATACTGTGAGAAGCAAGAGCCATATGACAAAACCACATCTAGAAGCCCTGTCTAGTTAAGCTTCCAGCTGATAAATAGCATCAACTGCTAGCCATCTACCCCTGCTGAGGATTCCCTGCGTACCTGACAGCTGTTTGAAAGCATAAGAGAGATCTCAACTGACAACTATGTAGATGAGTCCAGTCCACTCCAAACTTAAGAGATAGCAATTTTTTTATTCTTTCTTTCATTATCATAAGTTTGAGGAGTGGTTTGTAGGTTAGTAGTCAGCAACAGAGAATTGATAGTGAAGCGTTCAGCAATTATGGCTGTCCACAGGTTTCTGTTTTAGCATCTCATTCCATGCTTACCTCTGCCATTGGTGGTTTCTGACCTGCGAATCCTGAATGTGCTGCTCTCTCTCACAGGTCTAATGCTTCACTTCTTTCTATTGGCAAAATCTATTAGGTTTGAAACTCATGTCTGTGCATAGGAAACTTTCAGTAGAAATTCGAGAAGGCTTGGACATTTCTTAATTTAGGAAAACAACACTGCTTTTCCATGTGGGTGTATCATTTAGGTAGCGATGTTCGTCAGAGATCATAAATCCCAAGATCTGATGTTGACATTTGAAGGGAGCACATAACTAAATTTAACACTCATCATTGGGTCTGGTTTAGCCTAGAGGTACAGCGGACTTGCTCCCTCCTCCTCTGCAGTCTTTAATACTTATACACTCAACTTTAATAATCCTATGGAAAAATTGATTTTAAGACATCTCTGCTTTTCCTTATAAGAGATAGAGTCCAAACTACAAACAAATAATATTAAGCCTCTTTTTCCTAATGCTATAATTATACAATAATTTGTTTATGTTGCACAGTGACCAAAACTGGTCTATATTACTTTATACCCTGTCTAAATTAATGTCTGATATATATATATATATATATACTCATGTATGTATGTAAATATATATGTGTATGTATGTGTGTGCTTGAATTTTTCTGATGAAGTTATATTTTCCTATTATTGTCACAATGCTACTTTCCATTTCACAGACTGCTCTGTACCGTTCATCACTTAAATATATCTCTAAAATATGTGAGAAACATTTTATGCTTCTCATTTAGTTTAATGTTCCACCAAAAGTCAAGCCTATAACCAAGCCAAAATGAGAAGATTAAAGCAGACCCAAAGTTCCCAAATGTTTAATTTTTGTAGTTGTGTATTTCAGTAGAAGGATTAAGCTAGTAAATCACATACATTTATTACATAGAGAAAGGCTGATTTAAATAATCATGTTACATTAGTAATGCTTGGTGGTTATGGCCAAACCTTGAAAACAACAGATAAATGTTTGGGAAATATTGACTTGCAATGTCTGAAAAGCCTTTAGGATTCTGACTTTCCTTGTTTTTTTTTTTTTTTTTCAGTGACTGGTTGTTGGGTAGTTGTTCCTTCCTGACTAATTGATTCTTCCATCTTCTTTTTAAATAAACAAGCCAGTAGTTGTCACAGTGGAATACATAGAATCAACCTGTTTCTATATCTCAATTCGTTTAATTCAAACTTTCATATTATAATAGAAGCTCATTAAATTCATCTCAGAAACAACCTATGAATTAAAAACAGCTCCATTTGTGTGTGTGTGTGGTGTGTGTGTGTGTGTGTGTGTGTGTGTGTGTTTCCTGGTGATCAAAAAGTACCCAGAGCTAGGAAATATATGCTTGGATTTCATGGCTGTGCTCTTGCTTCGGGGAGATGAGCATGGTTCATCTCCTTTTCCCCTCTCCACTACAGCCTCACCATCACAATCTGTACATAGCAGTGCATAACACCAAAAAAACTCTGCCGCTTGCTGATGCCATACCCTTTGTCTCTACATCTTCATCTACCCACCATTTTCATTTTATTTCTGAACTGAAAACAATGTATTAACACTTCCTATAATGTTAGACTTTGGAGGATACACGTGAATAAATTTTCAATTGAATTATGTTGAGGAAGATTCTGAAAGCATCTTAAAAAATAGTTTATTCTGTTCTTTTTTCAATAGAGAAATGACTTGTTTCCTTTTTTGAACTTCAAATACTGCTTAAGAACTCCTATCTTAGCATCAAATAAACTATCCCCTTGTTGTAGACCAAGACCCATGGGTGCATGTCCTAGTTTTAGATGCCTCACAGACTTCCTCACTTAAGACCTTTGAATTTACCACTTGCTCTGGAGACATAGTCCCATCAATTCCCATTTATTAGGAGGTGCTTAAGGGAGGCACTTTCTGACATGCAATAAAAAGCAAGCCTAATGAGCAAATGGCAGTGAACTTGAGGGGCACTTTAGGGGAAGGTCTATCAGTATTCATAATTCTGACACACTATAAAAGACACTTTAGTGCAACACAAATGTGTCAGAAAAGATATTGAGTTAACTGAAGGGGGAAATTTCTGGTAAAACATGTAAGAGCATCCATTTCAACCGATCTGAACTATTAATATATTTTCCCCTTTGCTGACAACTCATTTACCAAGTGTCAGATAAATGGTATTGGAAGCAGCACTGATATTAACTCCAAAATGAGGTTATGTAACAATGAAAGGTACATAAGTATTTCTCTTGACCATTTCTGTACAATTAATTCCTTGGCCTTGCCCAGGCAATTGCTGTCTCTCAAAAATTAGAGAAATAATTTTTAGAAATAATTCTTATCATGATATAAATGGCACATTGTAGTTTCTTATTCTTATTACAACTCATTTTTCAAATAATAAAGACAAAATGTAAGGAATATTTTTGGTTTCTTGAATTTTATTTCTTTTTCTTTGTGGCCTCAAGATTACTTAGGTAATTTTCTTTCTTTTTTTTATTAAGTCTGCAAGAATTGATTTAAGTCTATGGTCAGATAGAGAGGTAGACAACAATGCCATGGGGACCCTGAATGTACATAGTCTAACTCTATGCAACAGAGGCAGACATAACATGGTGAGGGCTCTGAAAAGAGGAAGTAAGGGCCCCAATTGGTTTAATCTTGAGTTTCAAAGTTGATAGATGTAATTTCAAAGTAAAATAACTTTTCTCTTTATATGAGTTTTAATTATTTATTTCATTATTTAGATATTTATGTGTGTTTGTGTGTATATGTGGGCACCTATGGGGAACAAAAAAGATCATTGGATTACATGGAGGTGGAGTTATAGGCAGTGTGAGCTACCTGATACGGGTGTAGGGACCCCAACTAAGGTTCTCCAGGGGAACAGTAAGCTCTCCAGGGTCCAAAGTTTTTTTCTAAACAACAAAATAATCTCTAGCCTGAGCAACTCTAAAGCAAGCCTGAATCTATGTGTCTCACAGCATGAAACAGAGACATAAATTCACACTTGCACTTGATTACTACAATGGTAAACAGGAGCAAGAGAATATAAACTTCCCCTAAATCATGCAGGCATGCCTTTTTATGCCAACTATTTAGAGTTTTTCTCCTCTATCCTATTTTCAACATTGGAATCTTTACTAACCATCCTTTTACTCCTAACTTAAAGTTTATCACTTTTTATTGTTGTTCTTATATTGTTACTGCTATATTTTGTTATTCTATACATATATAAATGCTGCAAATTATGAAATTCAATAACATTCACAGGTTATAGGATATAATTTGGAAGCAGCATGGACAACTAAAATAATAAACTCATATCGTGAACTCTTTACAACTGTGATATCAGCTTCAATTATTGATACTTTCCAAAAGATTCACAGATAACAATGCAGATAATGAAATTCAGAGTATGTCTAGAAATATTGTCTCCTATCATCCCTGTCATTTCAAGCAAAATTATGTTAATGAGGTAGCCTGACTAGAATACTGAACTTTCATAAGTAAAATACAGAATCAAAGATTCTGCAAGAATCTGTAAGAGAGAGCAAGAGAGCACATGCTTTGTTGCATTGCCCAAGGTTCAAGACCACCTTAATCTGCTCTACTGCAGAAACACAGCACTTTGACTTCTTCATTATATTTTCACATTCACTATCAACGTCTATCAACATCACACAGCTACTTTATCCAAAACAGTTCAAAGATACGTTTAAGAGTATTACTGAGTCTTCTAGATTGGATGGACCAGTACAGTTCATTCTCTTACTCAGCCGTGTAGGTGGTGCATGGACTAGCACAGTTCATTCTCTTTCTCAGCAGTGTAACTGATACAGACAAGTTGGATGTGATTATGAATGTCTGACTATCTTCTGTAAACTGTGATAGTCAGGAAGAGCATGTGAGACACTCACAGGATTCAGAATATTTTGTGTCACTGATAGGCTTTTAGGTTTCCTTTGACAAGAGGATAGCATGGATGAGTAGGGTGTAAAGGCAAGAAGATACAAATCTCGAGTTCATTTTTGTCATTATCTTACAGGAAACTATAATAATGCTGGCCCATTATTTCCTTTCTGATAGTAGACAGAACATTTCATTTGTATGTATGTATGAAACATCAGCAGGTGGCCTTATATTGGAATATAAAAAATCTAGATGAGAATTTTGTATTCGGGAAACGTAATTACCATATTTGCTCATTCATATGCTAGACATATAAGTTTCCCTAGAGGTTTTAGCAATTGACATAAGAAAATGCTCTAGCTTCCTCTACTTACAGTTTGAGCTCTAATATGGACAGGATGAAGTGAGTGATAGAAAACATAGTTACACTGAAATAGAAAGGGTATGTATTGGTACCACTCTCAGAAAATGCAAACACATGACTGGATGAATGGTAGTCATGGTGTTTTGAATAAGTGACCATATGAAGATATTAGTGTGTTATCATTTAAGAAAGAAGGTAGGGTATAATAAGCTATGTGTGTATCTAAGGAAAAGATCTTATAGGAGAAGGGGATTAATCAAGAATGCATGGAGCCTGATACATTTGACGCAGGTTTATGAGGCAAGAGCAGGGTGAAAAAGAGCAGGATGAGAAAGAGAAGGTTAAAATATAAATTTGTCAACAAAGAACAGGCTGGATTACCTGGGTCTCCTTGCCTATTTCAAGCAAGTGCTTTGACTTTTGCTGACAGACATGAAACCATGAGAGAATTTTGAGCTGAGACATGAAATGATCTAATAATTTTTCTACACTGAGAACTGACTAAAGTGGGTAAAAGTGAGAGTCGGGAAATCGGTTGGGTGGCCAAGAGAATAACTCTTGAAATGACAGTGGCTGGACAAGTCAGTATGAATGGAGGAGTAATTTAAATAAGAACCAACAATATTTGATGATATTACACGTGATATGTGAGCCCAGCAAATGAGCCAACAGTGACATTGGCATGAACTCAATGGCAAGTTAAAGAAGCCTTTAGCTGAGTTGGGGTGAAACACTGAGGTAAGAAATCTGGTTGGAGGAATTGTTAGAATAACTTTAGATTAGACACTGAAGTATAAAGAAATGAAGTTCACTAAGTGAGCCCTGGGATGCTCAGCAGTTGACAAACCTAGTAGGTGAAAAAGAATATAGCAAAGAGATATAGAAGGAAAACCTTCATAAAATGTAGGGTCCCAAGAGGGAAGTTATACCTTTCTCAGTGCCCCTTGATGGAGAAGTCATAAGTCCTAGGATAAAATGAACTATTGTTATTTTTTAAATAGCCATGTTGTCAAACTGCCTTCTATGGCTTCTAAATATTTATATTTATACCCACAGATCTGGACTATTCTCTAGTTTGGTTAAAAAACTTCTGGCAGTGGGAAGCAGTCACAGAACATACTAATGAACAGTCAAAGTGCTAAGAATAAGAGACTGACTGATCAACCCTAAGCAGGACCTCCATATCAAATATCCCCTTCCTCATAGTAAAGGAACTATTATAGAAGTGGAGGTAGAAATAATTAAGAGCTGGAGGATGGTGAGTGATGTTAAAAAATGTATCATTGGATATGACATGACCAGAGCTCTCATGAACTCACAGCAGATCAAGCAAACTAAAATTTTTACCATAGATGGGGTAGGTGGTCTCTAGGGCCCATTCCTTATTGAAGAGCTATTGGCAATTGACAGTTGCTATGGTTTTAAGAATCTATATTCTATAAGGATGTGGCCACTGGTGGGGTTCATGTGCTTTAGTGGATGGCCCCATGCCCATGCACATATAGGCAGAAATAAATGGAATTAGGGGACTGTTTAGATGACTAAAAATATTTAAATGAATTTGGGAGGGTAGCCTGTTGAGAGGGATATATGGGCATGGGGTAGATAAAATGAAAAAAATCTGATCATATTTTATTGTACATATGCATAAAATTCTCAGAAATATTGAAAAACTTGAAATGCATTAGATTTTTTTGAATTTATTGTTTTGTGCTAAGAGTACAAGAAAAGCCACACTAATTGTTTTAACTGGTAAAATGATCTGCTAAACCTATCATAAAAGAATATTTGGGTGAGTCTAAAACTCTGCATTTCTCCTCTGAAAGATAAAGCAGTTTGTTTTCATATACTTTAAACATCCAGTAAAGTAAAATGCCAGCATGATACCAGCAGCACTTGTCTGATGGGTATCTACAGAGACAGCAAACATCTCTCTCATAACATTGTGGTAACCTCAATGCATTATGATAAGAAGTAAATTGCACGTATTTTCTCACATAAAATGAACAGTAAGTTCAACTGGGTTTCTTGTTTTGTTGTTGTTTTCTTGTTAGTTTTCTAGACGAATGAGGATGCAGAATTAAGCCCATGTTATTCTTTCCCCATACATACAGAAAGTCATTCACATGAGATTGCCCTGAGGAATAATAGAGGTAATCTGAAATTCATTCCTCAATATTTTCTGGCTTCAAATGTGATTTGTTTACCAAATCATAAAGCAATAGCACTATATGTGTATATATATATATGTACACACACACACACACACAAACACACACACATATGTATATATACTTTGATGTGGTTCGGTGAAAGCTTACACTTTGTTAGATCCTGTTGCCCAGCCCCACAAAGTGCTGGCAATTGAAAATAAAACAAACAAAAGCACTCTCAGAAATAATCAGCAGGGCAGCCCTCCCACTACTCTTCAACTCCTACCCACGGAAGCCACAGTGCTTCACTGAACAGCTCTTAAATCTTTATTGTATTTTGCCTCTGGGGTTTGCTCATCATTGAAGGTCTAAAAGTGTCTGATACGGTCAGAAATAACTTTAAAACAATATTGCACCACTGAGCCAACGAGTACTTCAAATGCCTCCAAAATTGTAAACTAGTTAAATGCAAGGGAGAGTAAACACTTCAGTTCTGGGATAAACGAACTGCTTCCCTGTGTCATCCCGACACTCTTATTTTACGAAGGCCACAGTACTGAACTGAACAGAAAGCATCCACAAAGGCCCTGAAGGAACAAAAGAATTTGCCCCCCTCTTCATAGCCACAGAGATAAATAGTTAAGTCTGGACATCACAGCAGGAAGCTGTTTCAGAACCTCAGTTGCTCCCAGAGAGAGCATTTGCTTCAAGCCTGGGTAGAGAATGGCCTGCTGAGTATTTTGAACTGACAGTTAGAAAGCTGTGCTTCTAAACCTAATTACATGTGTGGGGTTCCAGATATAATCAGGACAGTTCATTGACTCTAGCTTCTCTCTTTCCTCTTGGCAATAGTACAAAGATTACTCATGATTTTTGTTTTATTATTATTGATGTTGTTGGTTATAGTTCTGTCTTCTGATCCATATCCAAACAGTATAAATTTTACTTTAGGAGTGTAGTTACAATAACTGGGAGCATGTGATATTGTCTGTAGTAGGATTTTTGCTAAAATAATTTATAGAGCTCAAGTGAAATATACATTCTAATTTGGTGGGTGATGCTATTTAGAAGTTGTAGTCAATTTACATAAGAAAAGGTGAATATGATATACAGAACATATTGTACTAAATGTAACCTTTCTCAAGTTTTCAAATTAATTTTTACTTATTTATATGTAGTTAATTTTTTTTTGTAATGCTGGAAACTGAATCTAGTATCTCATCCATGCCAGGCAGATGCTCTATCACTGATCTATATTCCCAGCCCCTACTTTTTTATGATAGAAATTTTAATATGTATATTAAAAATGTTTTATATATACATACAATTGCATATAGAATTCCTGTGTATATATGGATTATCTATACATTTATGCACATATATACATATATGCATACATACAGAGAAATCAATAGGAAGCACAGAATTTGAGCAATGTCACTTTGAATATTTTGTCTTTAGCCCACAACCTTAATAGATATTATATTCATGTTGTTTGTTACTGGGACTATCTACAGCAAACATGTAAGCACACCTTACTGCCAAGCCACCATATATTTTTTTTTACATTTTTATTAGATATTTCTTCATTTACATTTCAAATGTTATCCCCTTTCCTAGTTTCCTCTCTGAAAATCCCCTATCCCTTTCCCCCTCCCCCTGCTTCCCAACCCACCCACTCCCCGCTTCCTGGCCCTGGCATTCCCCTATACTGGGGCCTAGAATCTTCACAAGACCAAGGGCCTCTCCTCCCAGTGATGGCTCACTAGGCCATCCTCTGCTACATATGCAGCTAGAGACACAAGCTCTGGGGGTACTGGTTAGTTCATATTGTTGTTCCTCCTATAGGGTTGCAGACCCCTACAGCTCCTTGGGTACTTTCTCTAGCTCCTTCAATTGGGACCCTGTGTTCTATCCAATAAATGACTGGGAGCATCCACTTCTGCATTTGCCAGGGACTGGCATAGCCTCACAGGAGACAGCTATATCAGGGTCCTGTCAGCAAAATCTTGTTGGCATATGCAATAGTGTCTGGGTTTGGTGGTTGTTTATGGGATGGATCTCCAGGTGGGGCAGTCTCTGGATGGTCCTTCCTTCAGGACTGTCATATATTTTCAATTTGTGCATATATGTGCACAGAGAGACATGCCTTCCCTACATTGGGAGCTTGCAGGTAAGAGCTGGCAGGCAACTGTGTTATTATTCAATCAGAATCATGACTCTAAGTTTCCAGAGTTTACTGACAAGGCCCTGACACTCTATTTATATTATCAGGTTCCCACATGTAGCTGGCGCTGCACTGGGTCAGCTCAAACCAGCACTCCCACTGCTCATATTATTCTTTATATTTGGTCCACGACTGTGGCCCTTATCCAATGACATTTCCGTGGGACATTATAATTGCATCTTTTAGAAACGCATACTTTTGATTTTTTGTAGTCATGATTGAGTACTTGAAGGAGTGAGGTAAGGGCATTTGAAACCATATAATTGTCAGAAAATTGCCACAGTTTTCCTATATTTTTTCTCCAACATCAACATCACACAGCTTCATTAGGTATGCATACTATATGTCAGGCACTGAAGTTTAGAAAACATTACCTTAATTAAATGCAAATTTTTCTGAAAAATATAGTCATTACTTCCATCTCATAGATGAGAAAAGAATATTGTAAATGTGAAAATAATGTCAACAGTTTGTCTAAAATTACAGTCTTGTAAAATGAGAGATTCAAAGCCAAGGTGCACTAATTCCAATGCATATACTCTTTTAAATTATATAATATAATATAATATAATATATATTATATAATTGTTTAGTTTTGTATTCATAGGTAACATTAGACATAGATTTGGAAAAATAACATAAAGTTATCTTTTATTGATCTTCCCCAGATTATTGAGACTAGAAAAAGGGGCATACATATTATACATATTAAGGGGCATAATATTTATATGGTTCTATTTATTAAGGTGAAGATTTCATGCTCTGCCCTTTTCCCCACTAATGGCCTTGTATTAGTTCATGACCCACTCTGATTCTCACACAGTGTTTATTATAATGTGTCTCTAATCTCTAACTAAACACCCAATAGTGTCTGTCTTCCCTTTTTGTTGTTGTTTGTTTGTTTGATTCCTTGATACTGAGGACTGAGCATTTATTCACTGAAATATTAACTATTTTAGTATTAGGAGTTGAAGTTTGATTTATCTGATGCACTCTTATGGTAAGGGTAAGGCTTCTCATTGGAGCTGGAATCCTCCAACAGCGACATGCCATACTCAGAGCTTCATTTTGATTGTGATAAGCTGAAGAACAGATATTTACTTTCCTCCATCAACTTTATCCTATAACTGTGTGATAATATTAGCCAACTATAATCCAATCACAGAAGAAGAAAGATTAAACAGTTCAGAATATGTCATGTTATTTAAGAGAAAACACAGTCTCCTAACTAGCCATGGCTTGTTAAAAGAATAGGCTTTAAATTTTAACTGTGTGTGTGTGTGTGCATGTGTGCATGTATATGAATGTGTATGTGTTTATGTGTACACATACATATAAAGAAGTGCCAGTAAGTGTTGAACAATCAACTCTCTTTGAAAACAAATGTCACCATCTGTACTATTTGCTGGTGTATGGTGTAAGTACCTGCACTCTACTATGGCCTATCTCCACGAACGAATGTCATAGCACTTATCTTAAAGCTTAGAAGACATGCAACTCAGTCTACTCCTGGCCACAACATTCTACTGAAATAATATGTATTTATACAACTCACGTTTTTATTCTGAACTATTGCTAATATGGCCAAGGAAAACATAGGCACAAGACATAATTTTTAACACTAAAGAGCAGAATTAATTTCAAAAACAAATACAATAATATCTAGATTATTACAAAATTCAGAATGAAATTTTTAGTTAAAGTATTTTTAAAATATTTAAATAGTAGAGAATGTATATTTGAGTGGCCTAATTGCTATATTTTAATCAATATAACTTCAGAACATAGGAGGAGATGGTGCTTGAACCACAGGCTAAATCATTCTCTGTCTTACCTTTGATTAATTCTTATGGTCCACCATTTCTTTAACTCCTCAATCATAGGAATTAGATTATATAACAGTGCACCCCTGTCTTCCTTACTAATGAGGTCACAGCTGATCTCTGAATTAGCTATTAGCAAGAGACACATAAATGTTAATTTTAATTGAAATCTTTATTTTTAATATATTTCATGATACATGTTCAGCTTAAAATATTTTTTTTCATAATTCACACTTACATGCGCTATACATAAAAGAAAATCCATTCTCTTTACATTGCATGAACACTTTGTTATTTAATTAACTAAACAAATGTGAAGCATGTTTTAAAAACAACTAGCAGATAGTATCTTTAACACACATTCTTCCTATTAAAATCTCAGTGTCTATGTAAACAGGAATTCCACATAAAAGCATTTTAATGACATTTATCTCAATGATGATGTATCTTACATGTATGCTGCTGAAGGTCTTCCCCAGTCCTGACTGGCAAAGGGACTTTCAGTTTCTAGTTAAAGATCCTGGAGAGGGAGAATTATCTTTCCTTTTGCAGGGCTCATTATAATCACAAGGGCTCTTGTGAGTGGAAGGCAGAAGGTGTGGAGAAAGGTGGGACAATGGATGCTGTTTGATGTGATGTGGCTCTTAACCAAGGAAGCAATCTAGAAGTTACACAAGGGAAGGACCCCTTCCCCCAAAGCTTCTGAAGCAATGTACATTTCTGGCACTCTCGAAGGCCAGCTTCGGGATTACAGTCTTAAAAACTTCATTATGATAAGGTTTTTTGCTGTTTAAAATGAAAAACAAAACAAAACAAAAAGCTATGGAGATTTGGCAGAGCATCAGTGCGCACACAGAAGCCATTCCGCATCCATTCACTGTCTCAGCTCAGTGGCCAAGATCATTCACAGAAACAAAACAAAACAAAAAACATGTGGTATTTGCAACTTTTTTGTTTGTTTGTTTGTTTTTTAGAGACAGGGTTTCTTTGTGTAACCCGGGCTGTCCTAGAACTCACTTTGTAGACCAGGCTGGCCTCGAACTCAGAAATCCACCTGCCTCTGCCTCTGCCTCCCAAGTGCTGGGATTAAAGGCATGCACCACCACTGCCCAGCAGTATTTGCAACTTATGAATTTAAATTGAGCTGATGATGCCTATGTCGATCGACTACAAACAATTCATTGGCAAAGAATAATAAAATACATTTTCTCTTTTTCATTTATTCAGCATTGTGCTTAGACTATTTGCATTGGGCAATCAACAACATGGATGGAAAAACGTCTACATAAAAATCCTTTGTTGGGATACTTTCCAGCAAACAGACATGAAAAGAACCTGTTACAAAATTAATAATAAATATAATCCTCCAGCTTATATACTAATACATCTGAGTATTATCTAAAACATGATTCCTTGTAACCATTACTGTGCATGGCTGAGTCAGCAAATCTGTTGTAATCAGTGGTTTTCCTGTCACTTCTCTGGTTGTATTCTCCTACCAGGCATTTGTTTCTTGGCAGTAATCAGAACCTTCCTCCGTTGCCATAGCTATTGCTTCTGCTGCTGGCACCACCTCAGCCAGCTTGGTTTTGTAGCTTAGGAAAGTTTTATACTCTACCACCACAGAGGCCAGAGCCTCTGTCCCTGAAGCTTTTACCCTAAATTTTGAGACTGATTGTACTCATTACACAAATCATTGTAGCTTCCACAATCTCCAAAATGGCTTTAGTGATTACCAAATACTTTAAAGCCACACTCACTGCCATCATACCCACAAACACAGTTTTGACCAAAGCCACCATGACCACTGGCATTTTCTCTACAACCCACATTATAATTGGCACCCAAACCACCTCTACTACCACCACCAGAGTTTCCAGAACCTCTTTGTCCTCTTTGCCTGGATGAATGTACTTCTATCTCTTCTTGCCTTGGGACTCTTCTTGCTTCACATTTGTGGCCATTCATGCTGTGAAATTTCTTAAAGAGAATCTTATCTGTGGAGTCATGGTCATCAAAAGTAAAGATCCTTCGTCAGTCATGATTTCAATAACTTCAATTTTTCACACTGTTCAAAATAATCTCACAGGTTATGTTCTTCTTTTTCTTCTTTAATAGAACCAACAGAGACATTTTGACAGGTAAGGGGGTGGGTACATGGACTCTGAGAAGTTTCCTTTAGCCCCACATCTCTTCCATCAGCATGGTGTGGCCCACCAATTATGAGTAGATCCACCTCTCCAAAGCAGGAGAAGTGGCATACCTGAATCTCTCGAGGGCTTCGATGTTCCATCACACAGTCGCCGAGTGTAAACAGTCACTCAGAATGGCTCCAGAGACTCTTATCAGTTGTTTCAAACTCAGAATTCCAATAAAAAGCATTTATACTGGTATAGTCTCCTTGGGAGACAGTGACTTATACTTGACTGAGGGAGATGCTAGCCTTTGGCAAGGCTTCCTTGACAACACTTACTGCCTTTAAGGGGCAAGCCAACAATCATGTGCCTAAAGTATTTTTCAAAATATTTATAATTATCATAAGGCAAAGAAGGCCTGGTTTAGAAAAACTGGCTTCAAATAATGAAAAGCTTTTTATGACCAAACATACAAGCACATGGGAAAAGAATAAAGGATCAGAAATGTTCAAGCCATTTTAGGGGAAAGGACCCTGAAAGTGAGCAACTCAAGCCAAAAAATGGTTTTGGTTCTGTCCTAGCATGAGGCTAGGAATGCTAGCAATGACCTCTGGTGTTTTATTATCTTTTTATTCTCAAAAATAAACAGCTCTGCCTGGAAGCTATAAAGGAGGGCAAGAGCCAAGCGCCAGTCTACTTCCTCCGGGAGAACAGTGTTGGAACTAGAACAGGTTTTCCTTGATGGAAACAGGTTATAGATGTTCCTCAATCTCACTCCATCTCCTAAACAATTTCACCATCTCAGATCTTGAGAGGGGAATGTTAGATAAGCTGGACAGGTGTTGGTAGCCTTGAAAGTCATCGAAGAGGGGAACTGCATCTTTTGATCAGTTTTTAACCCCACCTCCTATTTCCCCGGTACTATTAGCAAGGTAAAAAGCACCTTTGCCTATCTGTTTTTGCCTCCTAGTCAAAATATGGAATAGTTCTGGCTCTTGTTGAAGATATGATATTCTAATCTGCTCAAGAGATTATAATATTACATACAATTCTCTCTTCCTTTAAGGTTTAATGCAGCTGGGCCTGCCAATCACCTTGCCAGAAGTCTGTCTTCCAACCAGGAAAATGTAAATAAAGAAAATATATAAAGAAAATATATAATAAATAAAACAAAACTGAGTCACCTGAAGTGACAGAAGGAATAAATATCCCTTTAATAAGATAACATTTTCCCCAATGTTCCTACCCCAGAGAACTACAGAGCTTCCACCATATAGCCTTCCCCCTTTTGAGTTAAAAGTGTCTTATCTGTTTTTTCTCTCTCTAGCTCTCTTGCTCTCTCTCTCTCTCTTCCCTCTCTGTCAATCTCTCTCTCCCTAATCTCTGCTTTCTCTCTCTTTTCTACCCCCCTCCCCCACTTACAGCTGTTAGTCAACCAAATTGGCTGAACCAATCCACTTCCTCAGACCCTAGCTCAAAATGCATGCCCAGGACTTTGGCTTAGCATCTGACAAGGTTTACAGCTTGTCTGCCTATTGTTTTCCCTCAAACTTTAATAAAATCATTCTGCAATGGAAACCTCAATTCCTCTAATAACACTTAAAATATTTCTGCACGAAAAACAGTATCTTTTATTCTTGATGATTCATTTATACTTGGTAGGCAGAAGGCAATTGTCTTCCATATATGGTGAATGGAGATGGTGCTCTGCTCTACCAGTCTGAAATCTAATGGAAAAATTAAAACACTAGAGTACTATATGATTTTGAAATGGCTTTTGGATTAAAGATTAAATACTTTTATGATGTTTACTATATTTTTCAGGATTGAATTCATTGGCCATTAGAAACCAGAGGGTAAAATTAATCAGGAAGGTGGTTTTTTTCTCTCTTCACATCAAATTCAACAGAGCATAATACAAATAATATTTAAATTATGGAACCTTACTCTTCACGTTCTTTTAGTGCATTTCTGATGTAAGCAATAGGATAAGAAGAGCTGACGCTACAAATCCAGGCTGGTGTAAGCGCTAGATGAGTCAATGACCCTGAGAGACCCTGTCCACACTCTAGTTTGCTTCCATTTCCAACATTACTTGCTCTATCAAGGAAAAAAACCCCATAAAATATAATGCAAAATTGAAAGGGTGAATGATAGACTATAAAGTTCTCTTAAAATAAATCTACAATGAAAAAAAGGTTTCTCCATAATTATAATATTTAGAGTAGAAAATTCCCCAGAAAGACCCTTTCTTTTATTTATTTATAATTGTGTAGCCATATGCACATGCGTGTGTGTTCATTTATCCAATATTATTCACCACTAACTACATCATTTCAGAAGAGATCCATATTTTCATGACAAGTATACTATTGAAATTTAGATTATCTGAGCCTAGTTTTTAAAAGTGAATAGTCACAGTGATTAACTTATTTAATTGTTACTATCTAGAAATAAAGAATAAGCAAATTATTGCAAGCCTCTGAAGAGTTGTTCTGCTTAGAGTTAGGTTTCAGGTTGATCTCTTTAATATTGCAACGAGCCCACACATCATTAATCACTTAGAAGTGGCCCCAGGCCATGGTAAATGGATGGCCTAATAAATCAGACTTGATGTTTGCTATTTCCAAATTATTGTCAATAAGTAGAGCGACGAGGTGACAATTCAATAACTAATGCTTATAAGCTGGACTTTTGTTTTTTTTTTTTTCATTTTAATCAAGACCATGAGCAGCAGGAAGGTGAAAGAGCATCATACATATAATTATAGACACATGCATGAAGACAGTAACAATTGCCATAAATGATGTGTTCATTAAAAAGACCTCACAATTATTATTATGTATGAGTTGCTTCAGAGTAGAAAATATTGTTTCTAGTTGCTGTAACTGTGTGTATGTAATGAAAAAAAAAACAGGACTCAATATTTTTCCATGCTTTATGAATAAGAAATAATAGAAGTGCAGGTTTTAGGAACTTCATGGTAAAAGATGGATGGACTGGAGCCAAATGTCTTGTGTCATGGCAAATGCACATGATGAAAAATAGACTAGACAAGGAAAAACAGAAAAATGTCAAGTTTCCATGTCCTTAGGGTCATGGTGTCCCTGCCCTGTATAACTCTAGGAAAACACAGGACTTAGGTGGGAGCATACAGAAATGAGCCTTAGGATTGCTGGGCAAAGGCAAGTGATGCCGCACTGGAAAGATGTGCTTCTAAAACAAAGTACAGGATGGTTGGGGATGCCTCAGGGAGCCAAGGGTGAGACCTAAAAACACAGAAAGAAATGCAAATGGGGTCATCATGCCAACCTCTTCAACATTTGCATCAGGACTGAGGGAAAAAGAAGAGCCACTCCATGAACTAAAAGGTGTGGATAGAAATACTCGTTCCTTGTGGTGTGACTGGTTGAGCTAGCTAAGGAGAACACTGGTTGAGAGTGAGATGCTTCCATTTAACTCCAGCAAAACCATGGAGAATATTTTACAGTGTTAGCTGTCGATTTTTCAGTGGTCTGTTGATTCTTCATCTGTTGTAAGGCAAGTACCAGTACATCCTTCTCAAAGATTGGAGAATTAGAATAGAAGCCTCATATAAAAACGTACCACTCATGTTGGTGCTAAAGGCAATTACACTACTTTTGGTAAAAACTACAGAACTCCAAGAAAATCACTGAATCTTGGTCAATTACCTTATCCATAAAATGGGAACAATGATAAAATATTTAAATGAGATAGATAGGTCAAAATTACATCAGTTACAGAAAGTGAACCAGTTGGTTCACAAAATCTTCACACTTAGTAGTAACTATTAATATAAAATGCTCTGATTTCAGGAAAAATTTGTTCAGATGACAAAAACATGCTTAGAGAGTCTGATGTATCCTGTAGTTCATGTATTTTAGACATTTGATACCGAGAAGGAGCCCCACATGGAGTGATAATATTTATGCTTCTCTTTGGAAAAATGCAGAATTAATAACTTCTGGAAGTCATTAAACGACCAAACTTACATTTGCCAAATAAGCTTGAAAAGTGCCTCAGAGTTTTCCCAACTTCATTTCTCCCTTCTTAGCCATTGTTATGTCTTCTGTTAGGGGAAACTTAAAGATCCTAAGTAGTGTGCCATTGGGAAATGCAGAGTTTTGGTTATACTAAGATTTGTTCTCTGAGACAGAAGATGAAAGAGATGAGTAAGCAAAGCCTTCTTAAGAACCCTGCCTGATTTCCATTAGCCCCTGTTTCTTTGTATCAACGTCATTTCTTCATATGCTGCACAGCTTTTAGGTCTTTGCTGGCACTGCAGAATATAGCAAGTCAATAGCTACTCATCTGGGTGCTTAGATGCACAAGCCTAAGTTTTCCTCACAGTATTCTCTATTTAACTGTAATCAAAGGCCCGTACCAGCCATGTTTCTGTAAACAGAGATTTATAGTGGGTTCTTCAGTGGGGAGCTGTGTTATTCTAATTAATTTCTAAATTAAACACACGCGTGCACACACACACACACACACACACACACACACACACACACACACACCATGCACACACAGTGAAAATGGTTATAATTAGAGAACAATATGACCCAGTCTTCGTTAATGGGGATCCATATTGCTGTCATTATAAATGTCACTTTTCAGCACTGTGTCTCTTACCAAACAGAACTCATTTTAAAATGCCACTTTTCATAGAAAAATTTTTATCCATTTGTCCAAATGGTATTTGGACAAGAGAAGAAGTTTTTCTTTCTGGGTTCATTTTCAGGTTGTTAGCCTAACCTAAAATAGAGTTTCTTTAGAAGTCTGCCCGAATGTTTCGTCAGAACAGAGAAAGGACAGCTGAGTGTTGAGTGGTAGTGTTACATTGAGTGAAGACACGACTGTAAATAACTCTGCAGTTTGGAAATGAATGATGCTTTTGACAGAGATGATTATGTCGTATTGACAACCTTGATGTCAAATGCAGAGTGAAAATAGGAGGTTGACTATAGGCGGTTTCCACCAGTGATCACTTGAAATAGCTTCTGAGAGATACAGCAGCCATAATGAATGCACACCCCCACCTCTTAACTCCCACTCTCTCCCTTCCCTCAGAGCCAGCTTAGTCCAGCTCCACTTTGGGGGAAAAGATCTAGTGTTCACACTTCATCAAAGGAGGATCAAATGCTCTTAGCTGCTGCTTTTTAAGTTAATCGTTTCCAGAGTATCATTAGTCACCCAGCCTCCAAACAAGGGAAGCCAAAATACCCCAGAAAAGAAGCCAAGCCCTGACTTCTATGGAAGAAATTACAATTTCAAGTTAAACCTGACATATCTGAAATAGGGCCTTTGTAATAAAAACCTCACATGGGGCTCTTAGCAGCCTTCAAAGTCATTGTTCACATAACTGCTAAATACTGCCTTACATTTCAGGGTGGGGTATGGTAAGCTTTCTAACTTGGAAGTAATGTTCTACACTGGGGGAGTCTTGATGAATAAATAATTCCTTCCATACCCATCTCTCCCTTCCAGTCATTTGTTGTGTTCTTGGGGTTCCTTGACAAGTATTTTTATTGTATAGACATTGTTCTTTTAAATACCTTCTGTGAGTGCTTAAATTCCTTAACATTCATATTTAAACATGTAAAATGATTTTCATATTTATTAAAACCAGAATCAACATAAAAGCTGGCAGAGCATATTCATATTGTAGAGCTAGACAAGTAATACCGTCTGGGTACATCTGTGAATCACTGTTTGTGTGTTACATTTGTGGAGTGTTGAGGAATTTCTGGGGGAAAGAATGCCTATGGAAAATGCTTGGTCTCATTCTCAGAAGTTCTGTTGGGATATTTGCATTGTCATAATTCAGACTGTACATGCTTATGCTGCCCTCATAGCTGTTGCTACATGACAGTGATAGGGATTCTCATTGGAAGATGAGTTTCCTAGGATATGACTTTCTCCTGTGGAATGGGGAGACAGTAAATCCTTCTGTTGTTCCGAAATGCAAGTGGCATGTGCTTCCTATAAAATGTATAGAATTTTTACACAATAAAGATTTATTTTTTTACACAGGGCCAGAGAGATGGTTCAGTGATGAAACATGTGCACCACTCTTGCCCAAGACCTGAGATGGCTTCCCAGCCCCTACATTACACAGTTAATCATTGCCTCTGACCACAGCTCCAGTAGATCGGGCATCCTTTTCTGTCCTCTGTGGGCATGCGTGCTTATGTGCACATACAGACACACGCACACAAATATGTGCATAAACATTACCAAAAAGACAATAAACCTTTTATAAAATGAAGTACGTTATAGAACTTAACTCTTTAACACAAGCAATGCTGTATAAAGTGTTGCTGTTTTTGTAATTCTTAAAGTTCGAAAAGGTGATTGTAAGTTCACTGTTTGAATCTCTCATGCAAAACTGCTGTGTGAAGTGCACTATAAAATCCATCTTAAGGGTTAATCCAAATATGCATTTTATTAAAGAAATAATCTATTAAATATATTACAGAGCTGATCTATTGTTTCATCAAAAAAGAATGTTTGGAAGTATAAATAAAAATTCACCTTTGCAATTGAGTCCTAAGAACGCAGTCTGTTATCACATTACATCTTAATCTTTTTGCAAAGCAAGGACAGTGTGATGTAGAGGATTAGTCTTAGTCTGAAAGATTATACAAAGGTTAACTTAAAATAGACATAGTGTGTCTTATTTTCATCTCTTAAGTAATACGTGTTCATTAGATTTTGTATGAGTATTCAGTAAGATAACAAATATTTTTGTGAGAGATCTGTATGATTACATAGAAACATGAAAACCATTAATCACTGTGGACTTTATCATTTTAACCTTAGTTCTCTGGGCTGTTTTTATTTGCTGCATAATTAGTCAACTAAATTGGTCAATGTCCAGGGTTTATCTGGCTCTAAACTTTCTTCAACACACAACCCTTATCCAAGGAATGTTATGATATATAATCTCAAAATGTATTATCTGTTCTTTTTTCCAAACTGAATATTCCTTATTTTATCCTTCTATTTAATTTACTTACAGAACAGTAAATTAAATAGAAGGAAAAAATAAGGAATATTCAGTTTTGTATGTAACTGAACCTCCCTCAGTTATATAAGTAATCAAGTTATTGCATCTGAGTAATTTGTCCATTTTTATTGGAATATTAAGCTCTACATTCACTTTTACATCATTCTTGACATCTTTATATGTTTTTTACATCTTGACATCTGCTATCAATATCTTATTGAATTCAACAAAATTAGGGATCAGTGGTTTTCTATCAGTACAGGTTCAGAAGAGGAGTTTATTAAGTTTGTCATTTCTCTCTCCTGTCGTTTCTATTCTTTCTACAGTAGCAGATAAAGCTTATATCTTATTTCAGCACTATACTAGACACAATGTTTTGCTATATGGAAAATATGATTTACTTTACCCTCATAGACATCTTATAGGCTGAAAAACACATAAATGTAACCCAGCCAGTTATTTAACAAAGTAATTATTTAACAAAGTAAAGTCAGGGATCCTGGATCTGAACTTAAAACCACCATTGTACTAAACAAGCGTAATTCCTGACCCCATTCTATATATTTATCTTTACACTTGTAGAGAAATATGGTTCTCAACCTTCATTAAAGAAAATCACAATTAATCAAAATTCAGAGAAAGAGATAGTGTATTTCAAAAGCCCTGAACAATAGATCTATAACACACTTTCTGCACCTAAGGCTCAGAGCTCATTTGGGAGGAGGGGGCAGAGGGACAGAAAGTTTAATGTGAGATTGTATCTTCTATAAATATCACAGAAACTATACTCATGAAATCACAGCAGCATACCTTCCTAAACACAACATGAACAAGAAATACACCAGTGAACATTCTAACCTAAAAGAGGGGAAGCTTGTGGAGCCTCAATTATACACAAAGAACTGTAGGAAACTGGGGACTACTAAGGGTGGGATAGATGGCCTTTATAGAAGGAAATTCCCTATTGACTATCCAATACCAAATGATCAGATTATATACATACAGATAATATTATCTGGACAGAGCAGATTGCACAATGTGTTTAGATGTACACATGTGCATGCATGCACACACACACAAACACACACACACAAACATACACAGACAAACGCACACACACACAAAGAAATACAGGCCATGAGTTTGGAAGAGAGCAGGGGTATGTGTGATTGAGGGAGGAAAAGAAAGGGGGAAATACTATAATTATATTATAAATTTGATAAAATATTATTAAAATTCCAATGTTTTCATTTATATTATAGCAATAATCTTGAGCAAGAGTCAAGGTACTTGTTAATAGACAATAAACCAGAGCAGCAGCTTCGGCGCAGGACTGGAGAGCAGTCTAGAGATAAGTTTTGGGTTCCTAAGTATGAGGCTCCTGGCAAATGTCAAGAAGGAGAAGCCACATGGATGCATTATTTGGAAAATGATCTATTTTCAACTAATCCACATGTAACTCACAAAGTTAGAAGCTGTAATCTCTGAGAGGATGGTACTACTTAAGACATAAGAACATCTCATATTATTGCTAAGAAATTGCAAAATTATAAAGTAGGCTGGCCAGCATCACAAAATGAAATGACAGAAAAAGTGATAGCCATCTTTGGATTCATTAAAAGAACAACTTCTTAGGAAAGATCTTGTCCACCACATTGGTTTGTATAGTGTACTTTATTCACTATTCTGAGTCTTTAATATTTTGTGAAAAGTAAAAGAAATGTACTATTTGTTCTATTCAAAGATAATAGAAGACAAGAAAAAGATTAGTTTTCAGGAAAATTATTTTAAAAAAATCACAATTTGGCAATGATCACTCCTGAATCAGAATTTTTCTAAAGTCAAAATATATGCTCAAAGTCAGATATTGCTTATCAACTCTACTATTTTACAATATCCAATAATATATGAATATAAGTCAGGATTCTGACCATTCAAATAGAGACACAAGACCTTTTGTTGTTAGGAATATAACCTTATGGGTTATATCACTGTATCCACTTGCTCCCTTCCTTAATTAAGCACATCTACACATTGTTCCACAATAAAATAAATAAAGCTGGCTTTTCAATACAATACTTTAATTGTGTGTTCATTTCTTGAAAACATAAATCCATTTCAGGCACACTTGAGGCAATTCTCTCAGCAATCACTTGTACACATATAGTCATCTAAGACTGTGTTTGGAAATGGAGAGACAGAGCAATTAAACAGAAGTATTTTCAGCACAGGATAAGAATGAAGGGCGAGTTATGTCAAGAAGAGAGTGGATAGCATTCTTTAATGCTGCTGAGGCTAGGTGTCAGAGAAATCAATGACCCAAGAAAGACCTAGAATAGTGGGGATGCAAACAAGAGTGTCTCAGATAGTGATGGAGGTGTAGTTGGGATTGAAGAAAGGCTGAAAAAATTAAGTAGAAGGATACATGTGGACTCAAAGGGAATTTTGTTCTGGTTTACGAATTTTAAAATATGAGATATATTGCAGCATACAAGAATGTTGATTGAAGTTGTTTCACCACAGAGAGGCAAAAAAGAAACCAAAGAGAAAATATTTTAGAAAGTAGTTACCCCATGTCTTAGTCAGGGTTTCTATTCCTCCAGAAACATCATGACCAAGAAGCAAGTTGGGGAGGAAAGG